>NW_019417460.1:40853-50067 GCF_000390285.2 Anoplophora glabripennis | reverse complement strand
CTAAAGATATATTGTCTTTTAAATAAAGATGTTTATTATTATTATTGTTCATATGTTTTCTTTAATTTTTGATCACAACAAAATTTGTCATATTTAATTCACAGATGTATTCAAATTCCATCTAGAGAAAAATTGCATGAACTGTAGGAAATACACAAAAATGCAATTTAATGTTGCATAAATGTGCACTGATGAATTATTTTTTTTTTTTCTTTGAGATTATAAAAAAATTCCTAAAACTTTAGTATATTTTCCTACTATATAGAAAAGCAAAAACGTAATGGAGAATAGTCTTATGTGAATATCACTATACATGGAGATTCACAACTTATCCAACAAAATTTGGAAAGCATGAGAAATGGAGTCAAAAAAATTTTTGTAAAATCCTTACGGTTTCCGAGAAAAAAATTATTAAAGTTGTAGTACTTTAAACCAATACATAGATGGACAATTGTAGTCTCTAGCGTTATTCGTAATATGCATGGAGAGCCACGTGGCCTCAGCGACTCCGAATACTGAAATCCGATTTTATAGTCGTCGTTTCCATAGTGTTTACAATAGTTTTTTAGTAGTTAGTGTCAAAAATTCGTGTATAGCAACTCGGCGTTGATGGATATAGTTTTAATTTATGGTGAAGCAAGAAAACATTTATGGTGAAGCATTTGTGTTATGGTGAAACAAGACAGCATTTGTGTTAGTTCGTAGAAACTGAGCAAGACGGACCCAAATGTGTTTACACGTCGCGGCGGTGGATAAAATTTAAAACCACAAGTTAATTTTATTAATTAATAATAACAATAGCGGCAAAATCAGCTGAATTTGCTGATTAAAATAGGTGCTACAAAGTTCTATTTATTCCTTTCCTTACGAAATTCTTTGAAAGTTTTTGTCCGTTTTTATCACTGCCGTCGTCGGATTGTGCCAGGTCAGGTTTTACAGTGGANAGCGCGACGTCGCAACGCGGGAAGGACGTCGCGGCGCTTCGCGCCGCGACGCCGTCCGCTGCGCGGCCGGCGGAAAGAGCCTTCCGTCCGGCAAATCGGCGCTTTTCGGGGCGAGTGTGCGACACGTTCAGCCTTATCAGCTTTTAATATATATGAACGAGAAAATAAGAAAGCGTATTGAAGTCAATGATGGTCATTTTGAGAATCTTTGGTAATTCGTAAATTAGACGTAAGCATAATAAAATTTTCAGCTGTTATTGTGTTTGTCTTAATTCGTATTAACTCTAGTAACGTATTTCGTATTTTAATATAATTTCTTACTAGAAAGGTAGGCAAACTTCGCTGACGCGAAGTTTGACCTTTCTCTCGGGCCTTCGGCCCTCGGGCCGCGCTGAGCGCGGCCCGAGCACCGCTCCGCGGTGCTCTCCTCGCTGGTTAGTAGATATAACATTTTTTGTAACACCCTGTACTTTGGTTTTTACACACCCTGAATATAAAAGTTTGATGAGAATGTTTTTCAAAAAAGAGTAGGTCCCGCTGGAGAAAAGAATAAGAAAAGTGTCTTCCAAACTTCCAAAAAAGGCATCTGGTTAGTAAATATACAATTTTTCATCCAAAGACTACGTAGGTAAGGCAGAAATGGTAAAATAATAAGTCGAAACATCTGCTTAATAAATTCTCATTAAAAGACTGTAGTAAATAAAGACAAAGCTAAAAGTGAAAAGGAACAAAACTGCCCTTAATTCTTTAGAACATCTAGTATATGGATTTTTAAAAAAGCGACTTTTCTTCAAAAGATATAAAGAAAAAATTTTAAAAATGAATAAGGAAAAATCTAATCCACCTGTGTAAGTTTTACGAAGCATCCTGTACATAAATTGCAAAAAACATCTGGTTGGTAGGGTATACGATTTTTCATAAAAATATTGCAGACTTTTAATCTGCATCAGTATTGTGGAACACTCAGTATAAAGATTCAAAAAGACATCCGGTTAATAAATATACAATTTTTTATTAAAAGATTTTAGTAAATAAAAACAAAGTTAAAAGTGAAAAGGGAAAAAACTGTCCGTTTCGGATGTGGGTCAATTTTGTAGATCACCCAGTACATATATGGATTTTTTAAAAAGCGGCTGCTCAATAAATATACAACTTTTCTTCAAAAGATTTAATGAACAAATTAACAAAATGAATAAGAGAAATTCTGGTCCACCTGTGTCAGTTTTATGGAACATCCTGTACATAAATTGTAAGAAATATCTAGTTAGTCCGGTATAAGGTTTTTCATAAAAATATCATTATCTATATTACCTTTATCTACATTATCTTTAAATATGAAGTAATGTATAATGTATTTATTTTTCACTGCCGTGATTATAAATTGCAAAACATATTTTATGATTTTTTTTGTTTATTGGTATGCTTTTTGATGAATTTTATCTGGAATTTGGAATTTTAAGAATGATTATAGAGCCAAAAACTTTCTAGTCGATGTAATGTTATTAGTGATTCTAAATCTATTACACATTTCGTTGCATTACATATATTGATAAAAATTTGTTGAAATTATATAGTTTATTAAAAAATTTTTACATATTTAGTTATAGTTATATAAAATTAAATGGAAAAAGTTTTATAGAGCTTTATATATGAGATCTCAAGGTTTTCAAGTTTTGAATAACGAAAACAAAATTTTGCCAAAAAGAATTTTAAACGTTTGTAGTAATCGGCAGGTTTTTAATTTAAATTCACTGATGAAATTCATTGAATATTTGTTGTTTTTTTTTAATTTTAAATACTTATATGAAACAGAAAAAACATATTTTTTCGTCTAAAATAATTGTACTAAATTAAAATTGAATCATTGAATTATAATTAAAGTTACAAATATTATTTAATTATTTATTTTGCTTTTTTTAATGTAATTTTAAAAAGTAATAATTTTTATTAAATACCTGTAAGGGATAACTGAGCAATTTATATTTAAGGTTTTTTTAATTTAAGAGAAAATAAAAGGAAGATTTTTATATATTTAAAATGGTTCAGTATAATTTTTTAAATAGAATATTATTCAAAACTTAACGGTTTTCAATCTACGATATATAAAATTTAACATAAGAATAAATGAATATTTGTTTGAATATGTTATTTGTGGAAAAAAATGTTTTTTCAGGTTGTTATACTTTAATTTATGTATTTAATGGCTACCAGTTACAGATTTACATTGCACTTCCTTAGCTGTAGCTAGGAACCATTGACCTGCCTTTGTTATTTTCGGGCTAGGCTCTGTGGTGGTGGACTTGCTATTAAAACTCTAGGTTTGCCGTGATGTTCATTTCGGTTCTTGTTGTTGGTTTTAAGATCGTTATAAATGGAACTGCTCTTCAAATAGTGATGATCTCAGGTATTCCATAATGGTCTTAGTAACTGGTGGTATCCAGCCTTTTCAAATGATTGGTTCTTCTTCATTGACGGTATATTCAGTGATGTCTACAAAGGATTTATTTCTCAGAGCTATGTAAATATTGATTTTATTTTAAAATTAATATTTCGCGACAAAATATTCAAATGAATAGAAAAAAAAGTCAAATACTTAATTGATAATTGTTTGTACCTTGGTTTTTCAGATTATGCTTCAATTTATATATTTGACGGCCACCAGTTACAGATTTATATTGCACTTCCTTAGCTGTAGCTAGGAACCATTGACCTGCCCTTATTATTTTCGGGCTAGGCTCTGTGGAGGCGGATTTGTTATTAAAACTCTAGGTTTGCTGTGATGTTCAATTGCATTCTGGTTGTTGGTTTTAAGATTGTTATAAATGGAACTGCTCTTCAAATAGTGGTGATCTCAGGTATTCCATAATGGCCTTTGTAACTGGTGGTATCCAGCCTTTCCAATGATTGGTTCTTCTTCGTTGACGGCATATTCAGTGATGTCTAAAGGATTTGTTGCTCCGAGCTATGTAAATATTAATTTTATTTTAAAATAAAAATTTCGCGACAAAATATTCAATGAATAGAAAAAAATGTCAAGTACCTAAGTGATAATTGTGTTTGTACCTTGGTTTTTCAGGTTATGCTTCAATTTATGTATTTGACGGCCACCAGTTACAGATTTACATTGCACTTCCTTAGCCATAGCTAGGAATCTTTGACCTGCCTTTGTTATTTTTAGGCTAGGCTCTGTGGAGATGGGCTTATTAAAACTCTAGTTTTACCATGATGGTCATTTTTGGTTCCTGCTGTTGGTTTTGTAACTGATAGTATCGAATTTTTTCAAATGATTCGTTCTTCATTGATGGATTGTTCAGTGGTGTGTTTGCCAAAGTTTTCTTGTGACTGAACTGTGTAAAGAATAATGTATTTTAAAACAAAAATTTTACATGACAAAATATTTAAGTGAATAGGAAAAAAAATTATAGTAAAAATAATTAATATTTGGACAGAAATATAAAGGAATGAAATACTTTACAGAAAATAAGTATGTAATATGTGTTACAAATGTAATTTTTTAGATTTAGAATTTATAGTATAGATAAATTGATCTTTAGATAACAGGCTTTAAAGTTAAAACAATAAATGTAGATGAAAATGAATGGTTGAAATGATTGAAATGTTGACAATTAATGTTTTTTTCATAAAAATGTTTAAATTTGTAATAAAAATATATTTTTAATTTGTACCTTAGTTTTTCAAGCTGTATGATTTGGGTTATGTATTTAGTTAGTACCACTTACAGATTTACATTGCACTTCTTTAGTCATAGCTAAGAACCTTTAACTTGCCCTTGTTGTTGGGTTAGGCTCTGTGGGGTGGACTTGATATGATAATTGTAGGCTTATTGGGATGTCTGTTTCTGTTCTTGTTGTTGATTGAAGATCGTTATGAAGGGAATCGCACTTCAAACAATGGTGGTCTTTGGAGATGTTCCCTATTGGTTTTTGTAACTGGTGGTATTAATCCCTTTAGTTTTGTTCTTCTTCATTGACGGTATATTCAGCGATATTTCCACTAAGGTTTTGTTGCAACTGATCTGTGAAAAGATTTGTTTATTATATTTTTTCATTCTTCTATATTTTCATTACTTATTTATAAAATTTTAACCAGTCTTGTATCTAATCTGTATTTTGTAATTGTAAATTATTTTATTATTAAAGAGACATGTTTGTTATTTTAACCTTGTACTATGAATTCTTGTTTCTGCGATTTCTCCATATGTATGTAGGATGTATATTTACATCGAAGCATTGGAGTTCACTGTTTTTCCGATATGTTATGGTAAAAGTAGTTTATATCTTCATTGATGTGTTACGGATATTAGTAAAATTCTTTTTTCTTGAGGTATGGTCTATATCAGTATATTTTTGCATATAGGTCAGATTTTAATTTCTTCTAAAACTGTAGATGTTGTAATTTCTTATCCAATGTGTTTTAGTTTGCAGACGATGTGTAATTTCAATTTTAAATATTTGTGGTGGTGTTAGATGTAAGAATGCTTTGTAGATTTTTATATGTGGCCTGAAAGAAAATTAAAAAGGTTTAAAAAAAAATGAGACCATTGTAAAGGTAAAAGATACCTATAAATTTTAAGTTGAATTTGTTATTTTTTTTAGTATATTAAACAATTATTACAATTTAATGTTCAAGATTGTCATTAATATTGATATTAAATTAAATTAAAAAAAGATTAAATATTTTTTAATAATAATTTTGTGTTTTGGTTAATATTAGTGCAAGGCCCAGTACTTTGAGTCTCGGTGAAAATATGATTAACTGATCAGGTGATTAGAATGTACATATACCGATTTATTTTATAAAGTATAATCACAATGATGATTAGTTAATCCAGCTTTAATTGAGATTCAAAATACCAGACCTAAATATAATAAAATGTGAATGCAGTAACTTACGATATTATCAAAATTGTGAAAGAAGACTGCAATTCTTATAGTCCTGTGCATCCAAGAGGTCTGGGAGTAGATAATGGTGGTTAAATTATTAGATTGCTATTAAGTAGTAAATAGTAATAAAGTAATTACAATGTATTTGTACAAATTTGAAAAAAAAGTATTACTATAGATACTATAAAATATATAATATGTGAAATGTGCGAAATATTATAAATAAACAGAGACTGACAAATTTAAGGTTTTTTGTCTAAAAAATAAATTATATAAATATATTAAAAGAATAATAAATCATATTTATAATATGGACTGATATTTTAAATACATTCTGTAATTTTTATCTACTGGAATATTTCTCTATATATAATTAATTGTTGACAGATTGAAAATATCAGAGAGTTTATATTATATATTTTATATCACAAAAGCTGTTAAATATTGGGATAGAAAATTTACTTGAATAATTTTTGAAGGAGAAAAATGGAAAAGTTTTTACATGTTATAAATGAATTTGAATTTGATGATGGGATAAAAAATAATAACAACATTAAATATTAAATTAATGATTTTGAGGGGAGGTAAGTTATTATATTAAATTATGTCTCACTGAAACGAAATTCCGAAAAATCTATCCTCGTAAAAAAGGCAAAGTAGGTATATAAATCAGAAATTGCTAGAGGCATTTGGAGACAGTTTTGCCTAAAGTGGTGGCATAGTATTTGCTCCATATCTGATAAAACCGCCAGTTATGTTACGAAGGAAGCATCGGATTTTTCGAATTAATAGAGAGTATAAAAAAATGATAAAAATAACAATTTCGAAAATGTGATATTTGCATAATTTAATAAAATATATTGTTATTATTTCTATATGAGACTAATATTGAAAATAAATTATTAAGGTTTTAATACATGATTTTAGATTTAGTGACGGAAAAAAATATATTTTATATCATAAAAGTTGTTAAAAATTTGGATAGAAAATTTAGTTGAATAATTTTTGGAGAAAAAGTTTTTACACATTATAAAAGTTTTTAATACATAATTCGAATTTACAAACAATAACAACGTTAAATATTAAATTAATGATTTTGAGGCGAGGTAAGTTATTATATTAAATTATATCTCACTGAAAGGAAATTCCGAAAAATCTATCCTTGTAAAAAAAGGCAAGGTATATTAATCAGAAATTGCTCGAGGCGTTTGGAGACAGTTTTGCCTAAAATGGTGGCATAGTATTTGCTCCATATCTGATAAAACCGCCAATTAATTATATTACGAAGGAAGCATCGGATTTTTCGAGTCAATAGAGAGTATAAAAAAATGATAAAAGTAGCCATTTCGAAAATGTGATATTTGTATAATTTAATATAATACATTGTTATTATTTCTCTAAATGAGTATAACATTGAATATTAAGGTTTTAATACATGATTAGAATTAGTGTTGGAAAAAATAATAACAAAAACATTAAATTATTGATTTTAAAGTAAGATGAAATGTAACTGGAAATATCTTTTGAAATTAAATTTGGAATAATATATCCTTCTACATACGGCACGGTATATTAAGAATTGCTCGAAAGCATATAAGGGCATTCGTATTTAAAATGGTATAATATTTGCCTCATATTTGATACCAAGTGCCAAATAAAAAATTAGAAGGAAGTATTGCCTGTTTCCATGCGACAGAAAAAATTCTCAGATATGAAAATGAGAAGAAAAGACATTATGGTATTGTAAGATGCAGTTTAATATGCCAATATTATTTATTGAAATATAAATATTTCTTATTTCCGATTATACGTTTGCTATAAATAGCAAACCATTTTCCCAATTCTAAGATCAAAACATGTTGTTTTATTCGATTTAAAGCAACTGATTGCACGATGCCAAATTAGCCTGTGCTTACATGATCTATGGAAATATAGGGAAAGTAATTAATTCTTGTTATAGAATAACTAATTATAATCGGAAAAGTTTGTCTACTAAAAATGAGATATTATATTGATATATTTGCAAAAATGTTACACATAGTTAGTGTTTTGTAATGATAATATACCAAACTGTCAAATGGAAAAGGCTGTAATACTGAAAACATATTTGGAGTATTAGATCAGAGAGTATCAAATAAGGAAAAAGTCCAGTTACTGACCTTCATGAAAAGTTTCTCTCAAACCTCATGGATGAGGTGTACAATAAAACATATTATAGTACTTCTCTGTACACGACGTTTCGTGTGTATATGTTTTCAGCGTTTGGTAAAAGCTTACCTTGTTCTGGACGTTGTAACATATAAATTTTAACGTCTTCTATGTTTTTAGCTCTCGAAAAAGCTACATAGAGTTGTCCGTGAGTAAATACGGGTTCCTCCAGATAGATACCCACTCGGTTGAAGGTCTGTCCCTGCGATTTATGAATCGTCATGGTATAAGCTAACTGAACGGGAAATTGCCTTCTTTTTAATTTAAATGGTAACGTGTCACCTCCTGTTTTGAGGTCTATACGGGGAATAAAAACTCGTTCTCCAGTAGGTCTGCCACTACTGTCGGTTTTTTCAGCGTCTATGTACTGGTTTCCCAATAAACGAACAATTAATCTAGTACCATTGCACAAACCTTTTTTTAGGTTTAAATTGCGTAAAAGCATTATTACGGCGCCTTCTTTTAAGACCAATTTGTGTGGCGGAAGTCCACTGGGAGTTAATGAATTTAGAAATTCGACAGTGTAATTTGCCACTTCGGCTGCCGGGTCATCCGTTGTATCCACACAGTCAGCGCTACAGTAAGTTTTGCTCAGGCCCTCTAATTTTTGCAAAACTTTTTTATTAATGGAATGGCTAATATTATTTGTTGGAACTAAAATGGCCCTACTTATGGCCACTGTTGGATCCATGTCATCAAAGCAGAACTCGATAAGATCTGGGACACTGGTAACGTAACAGTTTGTGGGTATTTGTACAATATTACCATATATTGTTCGTCGTAGAGGCTGTAAAGTTCCGTTACCTAAATTCAGGAGCCATGTAGCAAACTCGTGATTCTGAATAGCCCTTACGTTTGTTTGCAAGTCGTAATTTGTAAATAGAGGCCAGTGTCGGCTACTTTTTATACAGGCGTTTACTATTGTACATCTATTTCCGCCAACGACTACCGGTAGGGTTTGTCGGAAATCTCCGCCTAATAATGTCACTTTATTGCCGAAGGGTCTGTTATCGCTGCAGATGTCTCGTAGTGCCCTTTCGATTATGTTAAAAATAAGATTTGTCACCATGGAGACTTCGTCAATTATTAAGAGTTTACATGAGGCTATGTAACGACCTTCACTTGTAGTAGGGGAGATTCCGGTAGTCGTCGTTTCGT
>NW_019417460.1:12670-37359 GCF_000390285.2 Anoplophora glabripennis | reverse complement strand
TTAAATATTAAATTAATGATTTTGAGGCGAGGTAAGTTATTATATTAAATTATGTCTCACTGAAACGAAATTCCGAAAAATCTATCCTCGTAAAAAAAGGCAAAGTAGGTATATAAATCAGAAATTGCTCGAGGCATTTGGAGACAGTTTTGCCTAAAGTGGTGGCATAGTATTTGCTCCATATCTGATAAAACCGCCAGTTATGTTACGAAGGAAGCATCGGATTTTTCGAATTAATAGAGAGTATAAAAAAATGATAAAAATAACAATTTCGAAAATGTGATATTTGCATAATTTAATAAAATATATTGTTATTATTTCTATATGGGACTAATATTGAAAATAAATTATTAAGGTTTTAATACATGATTTTAGATTTAGTGTCGGAAAAAAAATATATTTTATATCATAAAAGTTGTTAAAAATTTGGATAGAAAATTTAGTTGAATAATTTTTGGAGAAAAAGTTTTTACACATTATAAAAGTTTTTAATACATAATTCGAATTTACAAACAATAACAACGTTAAATATTAAATTAATGATTTTGAGGCGAGGTAAGTTATTATATTAAATTATATCTCACTGAAAGGAAATTCCGAAAAATCTATCCTTGTAAAAAAAGGCAAGGTATATTAATCAGAAATTGCTCGAGGCGTTTGGAGACAGTTTTGCCTAAAATGGTGGCATAGTATTTGCTCCATATCTGATAAAACCGCCAATTAATTATATTACGAAGGAAGCATCGGATTTTTCGAGTCAATAGAGAGTATAAAAAAATGATAAAAGTAGCCATTTTGAAAATGTGATATTTGTATAATTTAATATAATACATTGTTATTATTTCTGTAAATGAGTATAACATTGAATATTAAGGTTTTAATACATGATTAGAATTAGTGTTGGAAAAAAATAACAAAAATATTAAATTATTGATTTTAAAGTAAGATGAAATGAAACTGGAAATATCTTTTGAAATTAAATTTGGAATAATATATCCTTCTACATACGGCACGGTATATTAAGAATTGCTCGAAAGCATATAAGGGCATTCGTATTTAAAATGGTATANCATTGGCCATTCACCATACAAACGGAGTCTGGGTTCAATTCTCCGCAAGGGCCGTGTACCATGAAAGAGGTTACAATTTCATACAGTTCCGGTTCTAATTGCGGATCTGGTATTTCTGCACTAATGAATGCATCAATTCTGCGAGGGTCTGTTAATTTATCTCCGTCTCTTAGAATAAGCAGATTATGACAATGGGGTAACCCTCTTTTTTGGAATTCTATAACGTAGAGGTTAGCTACGTGTACCCCAAAAATGTGCTTTTTCAGCACGTCATCTATCATTTCATTTAATTTGCACTGGAATACTCTATCCATGAGAGATGGGTGGTCACTCGCAGTATAACCTGCGGGAATATTATCCACTATTTCTGGCCATCGTGCATTGGTTGTCATCGTAATGAAAAGGCTGGGTATACCGAACCGTCCAACAACTGCCATTGCGTCCTGAAAAAGTTGCTGTTGGTATCTCGGCGAGCCTATAAAAGTTGATGGTAAAATAACCATTCTACCCAACGTTGCAGCCTCGTCATTCTCATTGCCTTCTTGGACCCTACGATGTAGGTAATCGGCCAACCCAACATATTCTGTCACTCTTAACCTCTCTTGGTTGCGTAATATATATTTGAGACGATTATTTTCGATTTTGATATACGCAGTGACAGCAAATTGTTGTGTTAGTCTGCCTCCATATTTAAGTCTGGTATCGTTATTTCTAATTCCAAAACGATAGGCATAATATTCGCATAATGTTATATTGCGATTACCATTTCTGTGAGGCATTCCTATGTACCATCCCGGCTCTCCTTGAGGGAACAGTAGAGGAAATACTAACGGATCATTATGCTCACTTTCCTCTGAGACATTTTGGAATCTAGTGGGTTCGTCGCGTACATAAATACGCATATTAGGAGTTGCTGGGGCGTCTGGCATTAAATTGTACACAGCTGCAACTTCTTCCACTCTAGGCAAGTCATATTGCCTTCTATTTATTCCACGAACATTTAATAATTCTAATGTTATATTTGGCATTTGTAAAGGGGGAGGTTCTACGTTATCACGAACGGCTTCTGCTCGAAGTCTGTCAATAGTTTGCCGTTCTAAATTGTAACGTTCTCGTAGATGCATATATGCCCTTGCATAGGGATTTATATCTCTTAGCAATTGTTCCAAAAGAACAATTAATCGTCTGTCTAAGACTTGATTATTGTTTTCTGCTCGGGCATTGACAGCATCGTCTGGATCTAGAAAATAAATAGGTCCGTAGCGTTGCAACGGCTCATTAACATTTACATTGGAAATGTGGTGATATACTTTTCCTCTAACAGAAAAGACATATGGACCTCTTGCAGGCAGATCTCGTAAGTTTGCCTCTAAAGATACAAACTGAAAACTATAATTATATAATAATATATACCTTCTGAAATGGGCAGACAAAGGATGTAAGCCTTGAAACAGAGCTGCTAAAACATCAGGCATAGGTGGTAAATTTTCTAAAACTACATTACCTTGTCGACAGCATTTTGTATAGTGTCCAAGACTTAGGCGTTCTACACGAAAATAAAAAGCAGAACAATGAATACACATTTGATCGAGTGGACCTAAATTGTAAGTTCCGCCTAGTACAATTCTTTCGCTAGCCAGAAGGTATGTCGGTAAGCGATTTTCGATATTCCGTAGACGTTCTATATCTTGTTGAATGTCTTCTCTCGTAGGAATATCAGCTATGGCGGCATCCATTTGATTTGCTGTTTGTCTCCGATTGTTAAATGGTAAATCAGCAAATTCATTTTGGAGGTCATCTAATAAAGATGGAGATAATTCAGGAATTATCTCATCACCTATGTTTTCTACATCTGGAAAGAAAATATTGAAATAAAAATAATGATTTATAAAGGCAAGTGACTGATGGTTATTTAAATTATGCTATGATATTTATTGGTACTTATAATAATGATACTTATATAAATTTATGAAAAAACTAACCAATTTCTATAACATCTTGAGGCATTGATGGGGCTAAAATTGGTACAGGAGTGTTATTAGAATGTGTAGAAGCTGCAACAGGTGATGAAGGTCCTGGGATATTTTGTTCAATATGAGTATTGGCACCGTGGTGAATCATAACTTCCACAGTGACGATTTGAGGTGGTTCATCCTCAGAATCACTCGAAAACTTCCGTTTTAACAGACGGGTAGGTGCTAAAAAATTGTTAATTTTGATTATAGTTTAAATATAATGTTTCTGATTTATAACATTAAAATTTATTGGAAAATTATCAAATGAAATTATATATCAAATAAAAATATATTTCAAATGTCTGTTGTAATTTTTAGTGATAATACCTCGTAATAGTCTAATTATAGATTGATAAATTTGTATAAGAAATAAAAAAAAAATCATTAGAATTGTTTACAAAAATGTAAGGTATTATTGGATAATATTTGAAAAATTCGCAAGGAGGTATATAGGTTTTAAAGTGAAAAAGATATAACGATTAAAAATTTTTGATAAATAAATTTTATTTAGTATGATGAGCTGTTTAATAATATTGCATTCAATTAAAGAGGATTCTTTAGATTTAATGGAATCAAGAATAGTCAGATATATAAGCAAAAAAAAATTCTAATTGTATTATTTTAAGGAAATAATAATTTCTATTTAGTAGAATTATATAGGGTGGTTCAGATTTAATCGATAGAACAGGTTAAAATAATGTTTATTCATGATATGAACTTTTTTTCTTAAATCGCATCGTTTCGGAGATAGAGAGCGTTGATATAGTTTTTCCGTTTTTCCCCTATTTCTACTACTCGTCCGATTGAGGTGAAATTCGGAACATAAACACTTCTTATGATATCACATAAGCTTCTTAAGTTTCAACCATCTACTCTTCTTAGAAATGAATTTGGTGTGTTATTCCTTCCATACATTAATTCAAAACTTCAAAAAAATAAATTTTAATAAAACAGCTGCATACCACTTTTGTTTTGTCAATTTTGAAATTTTTTGTACCGTTTTTTTTTAATATTTGGTCATATTTTTGAGATAAAATTTTATTTAACTTTATAGCAATTATAGCAACCCATGAGAAACAAACTGATGTTTGTGAAAATCATTGTTAAAATTATTATTTCAAAAGTATTTTTAGTGTTAAGAAATGGGGAAAAATATCCTACTTTAAAGCCGTCTATCTCTGAAACAATGTGATTTAAGAAAAAGTTTATATCATGAATGAATATTATTTTAATTTGTTCTACTATTAATTTCTGAAGTAATCTAGATTGAAACCTGAATCATCCTGTATAATGGGGTTGGAAAATTTTGATCTGGGATCCTCTGAAAGTGCACAAAATTATATGTGAAGATAGCCTACTTTAAACTGTAATAATAATTTTATCAATTGAAAATCGTTTTCTGAAAATAGTGTGTTAGAAAATTTTTTTCATTTAAATTTACAAAAAAGTCTT
Organism: Anoplophora glabripennis; assembly: GCF_000390285.2. Lineage (NCBI taxonomy): Eukaryota > Metazoa > Arthropoda > Insecta > Coleoptera > Cerambycidae > Anoplophora > Anoplophora glabripennis. The sequence continues at coordinate 32,822 of NW_019417460.1, read as the reverse complement.
GTAAAAACAGGAAATGTATATATATTTAAATGTATAGTTGTTTTGTTTAATATGGAATCCAGGGATTTTTTTCATTTGCATGAAAATTTATGTGATGGTAGGTGACATATTTTTAAAAATGGAAAATTATTTTTTGAAAATTGTCCAAGTTATATTTTTTTCCATTTAAATTTACAGTATACAGTACCCTTTAATATTCCACAGACCTTTTGTAAATCCATGAAATTTTACAAAAAGTTATTCTATTTCTTCATTCATAATTATTTCCCGAAACTTGTGGAAAAATTATAGCTTTTTGTTTGATACTGACCTCTAGGGATTCTCTGAAAGTGCATAAAATTTTATGGAAGTAGCCTATATTCCAAACAATTTTGCCAATGGAAAGTAGTATTTTTCCATTTAAATTCTACATTTTCTGCTTCCTTATTAAATCATAGAAGTTTTGCAAATTAATGACTCTTTCGCGAAAGTTGTCTAAAAGCTACATATTTTTCTACATGTATTTAAATTTGTTTTTTTGTTTGCTATGAACCTTAAGAATTCTTTGAAAGTGCATGAAATGTTAAGTGAGGGTAGTTTACATCCCATTTTAAAAATGTAAAAGTCGTGTTTTGAAAATTATCTTTTAGTATTCCATAGACCTTTTGCAAATCCATGAAATTTTACATGAGGTTAATTTATTTCCCCATTCAAAATTCTTGTGGTAGAAATTGACTGAGTCAGAAATTTTTCTATACAGGGTGTCCTTAAATATAAGGGTAATCTACTTTCCCATTCAAAATTCTTTCAGTAGAAATTGTCTAAAAGTTAAAAATTTTCCTATATATATGGATTTCATACGATTTTTTGAAAATGTATGAAATTTTATGTGAGGGTAGTTTACATCCCATACTATAATTTTATCAATGGAAAATAGTTGATGGGCCACCAGTAACGCCTCGGTCGCTAGGAACCAAACGGCAAATCTTATAGAAACCTATTTAGGTGGGTAAGTGTAGGTTGATTATGTATAAATATTCAAAATGAAGGATAAAATTGTAAAAAGTAAAAAATAAAAGTATTATAATATAATTGTAACTTTTTAAGAAATGCAAAACGTAAATATTTATCTTCATTGAAGGAACGTACTATCGAACTATGAATAAGAATTTTTAATTTAATGTATATAATTTTTATGTAGTTTGTATGAAATGATTGGATGAATGAAAAGAAGGCAAATTATTGCTATAAAAACATATTAGATGTTTTATTAAAATTAACAAGTTATAGGAGCATTTTGTGAAAAATATGAAATTAAGGAAAAATTAAGTAAATCACAGTTTGTTACATTAAAAATTACAGAAAAAATTTGAAATAAAAATGTTTTGATATCTCATGTAACTTGAGAGGAGGTAGTAAAAATTTGGATAAATATGAGAAATGGTTAAACAGTATAAGGGATAGGTTTTGAATCCTTTGTTTTTAAGAGGTTTTTTCAATAGAACGATTATTATCTATAGTCATTTTATAAATATTTTGTATGCATTTTGCAACCATAACACAAATAAAATGTTAAGTACCTATATATATTTTTAATGTATAATGTTTTATATAGTACTGTGCGGCCAATGTTAATACTGATTTCAAAATAAGAAGCAAACAATGAAATAGAAAATATATCGGTATTTCTATTTCTTACGGTAAACGCTATTGGTATAAAAGAATTATTTTTTTTTATTCATATTTGTACTTAGTGGAGAAAAGTTGCAAGTTAGTTAAATTGTTTTGAAATAGAAGTATCTTTTGAAAAAGACTAATCTGTGTAGCTATCATAGAAAATAAGTACCTATAAAACTTTATAATGTGGTATATGTTTATACCAAAAGGGAAAGTAGATAAGTTTGTTTTGTAAATTTTGAAACTTTTTTGTCCCATTTTTTTTATATTTGGTCTTATTTTTGAGATGAGATGAATGAAATCCGTGACAATGTAGTGCCCCAGCTCCAAAAATTTTACTTAACTTTATAGCAAATAGTTTTTTTGTTTGATATGGAATCTAGGGATTTTTTTATTTGCATGAAAATTTATGTGAGGGTAGCTGATATCCCAAACTATAATTTTAAAAATGTAAAATTGTTTTTTGGAAATTATTTGAAAGTTAGTTTTTTTCCATTTAAATTTACAGTATTTGCCTTTTTAGTATTCCATAGACCTTTTTCAAATCCATGAAATTTTACGTGAGGGTAATATACTTCCCTTATTCAAAATTCTTTTGGTAGAAATTGTCTAAAAGTTAGAAATTTTTCTATATATAAATTAATTTTTTTTTGCTTGACATGGATTTTTCATGATTTTTTGAAAATGTATGAAATTTTATGTGAAGGTAGTTTACATCCCATATTATAATTTTACCAATGGAAAATTGTTGGTGGGCCACCAGTAACGCCTCGGTCGCTAGGGACCAAACGGCAAATCTTATAGAAACCTGTTTAGGTGGGTAAGTGTAGGTTGATTATAGTTACACTTTAAAACTATTTTGAAATATACAGGGTGTCCAGGAAAAGCGTACCATATCAAAGTTATGTATTTTTAAATGGAACACCCTGTATATTACTGCATTTTTGAAAGCACCGTAAAAACATAGATAAACTTTATTAAAAATTCTGCATACCTAGGACTTATTGTTTGTGAGATATTTCAATTTTAGTGAAAATGTAGGCTTTGTGAACGAACCATTTTCTCTTAAACGTTGATGGATCCTCTGAAATACCTGTCGAGAAGGAAGTCTTCTATTCGGGTATGCAGCCGCATACAGACGCCTCGCTTCTGATGCATTTCCAGCCGCACGGCCGTACATAATGTGCATATCTGCCATTTCCGTGTTTAAATATGACTCCATTTTATGAGTTGCAATAATGTTGTATACTTAAATTTTCCACTCACCACTTTTATTAATTAAACACTGCAAATCTCAATTGACAGTTTATCAATAACTTAAATTGTTAAGCGTTGTAGCAACGTCAGTCCTTTATTTGCCATGGTAAACAGATTTTTGTAATTGTTGGCCTAATAACTTAAAGAGCAAAGTAATTTTCAAANTTTTTTTTTCAAATAAATTGCAGTTATGAAGGATCCGATCATTTAATAAATAATTTAGGACATAAACTAAGACTATTTAAATTTAGAGTTACACTTACTAATTAAAGAACTAATTACTACTGCAGACAATAGCTAAATGTGAAATAGAAAATAATGGGATTAAAATTTTCAAACTCAATTTACTCGAAAACCATTGGAAATATCGATTTGGACAAAGATAATATTTTTTACGTAAAATTGTTAAGATTTTATAAATCTGCAGAGAAAATTGTAAAAAAATTGAAATAAAAAAAAATTACGGACCGAAAACCCCCTTCACCAACCTAAATGGGACGCATATGATTTGCATGTCGAAAAACGGAGTAGCCCATGTTATTTAATGTAAAAATTTATGTAAGACCCATCAATTTTTTTCTATTTATTTACGAACCGTTTTGTCAATAACAGAAAAAAAAAACAATTTTGTTTGAGCCCTTTTAAGGACATATAAATTCCTAAGGGTGCGTTTTAGGGCATATGTTAATAGAAACTTTTTGGCTTATTTTATTGAGTTATAAACGCAGCAGAAATTTGGAACCCTATTTTAGAAACACCCTGTATATAAAATTACAGCTTTTTGTTTAATACTACCCCCTAGGGATCCTCTGAAAATGCCTAAAATTTTACGTAGGTAGCCTATATCCCAAACAATAATTTTACATTTTTTGCTGCCTTAATAAATCATAGACGTTTTACAAATTTATGAAACTTTATATAAGGGTAGTCATAAATCCTTTTGCGAAAGTTGTCTAAAGGCTTCATACTTTTCTATATTTAAATTTGGTTTTTTGTTTGCTATGAACTCCAAGAATTTTTTGAAACNTTTTGCTGCCTTAATAAATCATAGACGTTTTACAAATTTATGAAACTTTATATAAGGGTAGTCATAAATCCTTTTGCGAAAGTTGTCTAAAGGCTTCATACTTTTCTATATTTAAATTTGGTTTTTTGTTTGCTATGAACTCCAAGAATTTTTTGAAACTGCATGAAATTTTAAGTGAGGATACTTTACATCCTAAACTATAATTTTACAAATGTAAAATTGTTTTTTGAAAATTATAGTTTTTTTCCATTTAAATTTACAGCTTTTGTTTTTTTAGTATTCCATAGATCTTTTGCAAATCCATGAAATTTTACCTGAGGGTAATTTACTTTCCCATTCAAAATTCTTTTAGTAGAAATTGTCTAAAAGTTAAAAATTTTTCTATAATATTAATTTTTTTTTACCCGACATGGATTTCATACGATTTTTTGAAAATGTATGAAATTTTATGTGAGGGTAGTTTACATCCCATACTATAATTTTACCAATGGAAAATAGTTTTTTGAAAATTGTAGAAAAATTAGAATTTTTTTCAATTTAAATTTAATTTTTGATATCTTCGTATATACACAGGGTGGGCCAATAGTAACGTGTCGGTCGCTAGGGACCAAACGGCAAATCTTATAGAAACCTGTCTAGGTGGGTATATGTAGGTTGATTACGGCTACATTTTAAAAATATTTTGAAATATACAGGGTGTCCAGGAAAAGTGTACCATATCAACGTTATGTATTTTTAAATGGAACACCCTGTATTTTACTGCATTTTTGAAAGCACCGTAAAAACATAGGTGAACTTTATTAAAGGCGCTGCATACCTAGGATTTATCGTTTGTGAGATATTTCAATTTTAGTGAAAATGTAGGCTTTGCGTAGAAATTTAATATTAGCAATAAAAAAAATAATTTTAAGGAAGCAGCTTTGGAGAGTGTAGTTTAGATCCTTGAAGTTAAAAATTATTATATTTTGTCGTCACTTAGTATCATCCAGGGTGTTCAAAAAACTACTGAATACTTCTTTCAACTTTAAACAGCAATAAGTTGGTTATTTTAAATGGAACACCCAGTATATTTTAATTTGGAAGTTATCAATTTTAAAACTTTGTAATTGTGTATAGGTTCCTTACACCTATCTCTAAAGGTATTGGAGACATTTGTGTCGTTTCTTTTTTTTTATCGAATATTTTTGTAAAATGTATCCACGTGTCTTCATCGAGTTCTTTATTGAATTGGTTTGGGTTCTTCTTGACCTCTCTTTAAATATAAGGAGAAAATGAGAATGTAATTAAATGGTGCACCTTCAAATTTTTCATATTCAGTGAAAAATTATTTAAATCGAAAATTTAGTAATAAATAATAAGTAATGGACTTCTTTGTTACGGGCTATATAAAAACCTTGTACACAGTGTTCCACCTACTACTATAATCCCCCCAGATATTCTAAGGAATGTAGGGATATCATTTAAAGATAGAATAAGATGCTGTATTCAAGAGAATGGCTATATTTGGTTCGATCATCAATTAAAATTTTTCTTTGTTTCTTCTAAAAGTAAAATTTCCTTTAATAAATATATTTCATGTTGTTCCTAATTAATTACAATAAACATATTTATATAAAATTAATAACTTTTTATAATTATTCTGCTTATAAAATAATATTTTTTATTAGAAACTTTTCTTGAATATTGTTATGATTAACACTTTCCCAATTCAATAAAGACCTCGAAAAGGATCTAAAATACATTCTCCAAATATGCTTACTTAAAATTATTTTTTTATTGCTAATATTAAATTTCTACGCTAAGCCTGTATTTTCACTAAAATTAAAATATTGTACAAACAATAAGTCCTAGGCTATGCAGAACCTTTAATAATGTTCACCTATTTTTTTATACGGTGCTTTCAAAAATGCAGTAATTTAAAAATACATAACTTTGATATGGTAAGCTTTTCCTGGATACCTTGTATATTTCAAAACATTTTTAAAATGTAACTGTAATCAATCTACAACTACCCATCTAAACAGGTTTCTATAACATTTGCCATTTGGTCCTTAACCACCAAGGCATTACTGGTGGCCCATCCTGTAGACCCTAATGATAGTTATCCCGAAAGTTGTTTAGAGGCTAGAAATTGTTCTATATATTAAATTACAGCTTTTTGTTTATTATAATCCCCAGAGAATTCATGAAAGTACATCAAATTTTATATGAGGTAGTTTACATTTCAAACTATAATTTTACAATTGGAAAATCCTTTTTTGAAAATTGTCTTATATTTTTTTCCATTTAATTTACAGTATTTGCTCCATAGACCTTTTGCAAATCCATGAAATTTTATGTGAGGGTAATCTACTTTTCCATTCAAAATTGTTTTGGTAGAAATTGTCTAAGTTAGAAATATTTCTATATTTAAACTAAATTTTTTTTTGCATGGCATGGATTTCATAGGATTTTCTGAAAATGTACGAAATTTTATATGAGGGTAGCTTACATCCCATACTGTAATTTTACCAATGGAAAATTGTTTGTCAAAAATTGTACAAAAATTAGAATTTTATTCAATTTAAATTTAATTTTTGGTCCCTTCATATATACAGGGCAACACCCTGATGGGTCTGAGATGTGTTGATCTACACACATTGAAACGTTTTTAATGAAAAATTTAAAAATTATCAATAAAAAACATTATTATTTTATTTTGACATCCTCTTTTCTGGAAACGAAACATAAAAAATATACTGGGTGTCCCATTTAAAATCACCAAGTTATTGCTGCTTAAAGTTGAGAGAAGTATCAAGTAGTTTTTTGAACATCCGTATAATACTAAGTGATGACAAATATAATAATTTATAACTTCAAGGATCTAAAATACACCCTCCAAAGATGCTTCCTTAAAATTATTTTTTTATTGCTAATTTTAAATTTCTGCGCTAAGCCTGTATTTTCACTAAAATTGAAATATCGTACAAACAATAAGTCCTAGGCTATGCAGAACCTTTAATAAAGTTCACCTGCTCTTTTACGGTGCTTTCAAAAATGTAGTAAAATACAGGGTGTTCCATTTAAAAATACATAACTTTGATATGGTACGCTTTTTCTGGATACCTTGTATATTTCAAAACATTTTTAAAATGTAGCTGTAATCAATCTACATTTATCCACCTAAACAGGTTTTTATAATATTTGCCGTTTGGTCTTTAGCTACCGAGGCTGACCGCTTTACTGATGGCCCATTTTGTAGACCCCAATGATAATTCTTATCCCGAAAGTTGTTTTAGATGCTAGAAAGTTTTCTATATATTAAATTATAGCTTTTTGTTTATTACAACCCTCAGAGATTTCATGAAATTATATCAAATTTTATGTGAGGCAGTTTACATTCCAAACTATAATTTTACAAATCGAAATTCGTTTTTTGAAAATTGTCAGTTATATTTTCTTCCAATTAAATTTACAGTATTTGTTCCATTAGTGTTCCTTAGATCTTTTGCAAATCCATGAGATTTTATGTCAGGGTAATCTACTTTCTCATTCAAAATACTTTTGGTAGAAATTGTTTAAGTTAGAAATTTTTCTATATTTAAATTTAATTTTTTTTGCATGTTATGGATAGCAGAATAGAATCTGCTCCAGAATTCAAAAATACGAAAAAAAATCCTTTTAATGTATGTCCGTAACTGCTTCGTTTTTGAAATAGGGAGTAAAAAAAATAAAAAAATATGTTTTATATTGATAATTCCTAAATTTTTCATTAGAGGTCATTTAAATTTGGGTCATTTATTTTTTCATGTTTTTTTAATAGTTAATGGTTCATAGAAAGATGAGCATGATTTTTAAAAATCCTCAATAGCTCAAAAGCTACTCGCTAAATAAAAATGCATGGGTATTTTTTTGCTTTAAATTAAATGAGGTTCCTAAAAATAAAGTAAAAACCAGTAGAAAAACCACTGGCATAGACTTTATGGTCAAAAATCAATAGGTACTTTCCCACATTTACGCCCCTGAAGGGTCTGAGATGTGTTGACGTTTTTAATGAAAAATTTAGAAATTATCAATAAAAAACATTATTATTTTATTGTGACATCCTCTTTTCTGGAAACGAAACATTTGTGGAATCTACGTTCATTGGAATTTTTCGTATTTTTGGATGTAGAATTTTGTGAACAACATTTTGCAACACCCTATAGAGACTCTAATGATAATTCTTTTCCCGAAATTATTCCAAAAATTATAAATGTAAATATATTTAAATTTACAGTGCTTTGTTGCAAAGAAATATATCTACATAGAGAGTTGTTGCTGTGGACAAAAAATAGATTAGAAAAAACTATACTACTTTTTGGAAAACATTTGATTAATACTTAAATAAAATATTTGTATGTGAGAAAAGTGCATTAAAAGGATGAAATCTAATTAGGTTAGATTTGAATGCCTCTTACATATGCATCTTTTTGTCTGTAATTGATAAATTGTAACAAAGAATTGATATGCATATTTATCTCCTCAAAGCATTGCAGCAATATGTAGTAGATATATTTTTAATAGTATATTAAGTAACATTGTATAATTGTATAAAATATTCACAAAAAGTTCCAATACAGTATCAGGGTTCATAGCTCAAAAGTAATATAGAATTCCCTGACTTATAAAAAAAAATCAGATCACTTTTAGGTTAGAAGGAAAGAAGAAGTTAGGAAAGAACCTCTTATAAAGGTTTCAAAACCACAAATAGGTTTCTCTAATTCAGACCCAGTTTTCACAAAATTTCCAGTTGCATACATCGAATTCCCTGACTTTCATGAATACTTTTAAAATTCCTCAACTATTCCATATTTTTTGTGAAGAATAATGAATTCCCTGACTTTTCCCGGTTTTCCAAACCGCTACGAACATTGAATATGTCATTGAAATATTCAAAATAATGGATAAAAGTCGTCTTGAAAAAGAAAAAAATAAAAATATTGAACTATGGATGAGAATTTTTAATTAATGTGTTAAATTATGTACATTCAGTACATAATTTTTATACAGTTTGTATGAAGTGATTGGATGAATAGAAAAGAAAGCAAATTATCGTTTTAGAAACATAATATTAAACATTTTATTAAAAGTAAAACAACTGTAGGAGCATTTTATTGAAAATATGAATTTACGGAAGAATTAAATAAAACACAGTTTGTTACATAAAAAATCACATAAGGAATGTTAAATAAAAAATTTTTGATCTCATGTAATTTGAGAAGAAAGTTGGATAAATATAAGAAATGGTTAAGCAATTTAAAGGGTGATTGTTCCATAGGTTTTGAATTCTTTGTATGTCCTTTTCAATAGAATGATTATCTATATTTATTTTATAAATATTTTTTATGTATTTTGCAACTGTAATACAAATAAAATGTTGAGTACCTTATATTTTCAATGTATAATGTTTTATATTGTAATAGGCAGCCAATTTTAGTATTAATTTCAAAATAAAAGGCAAAAGAGTGAAACTTAAAATACTGGGTGTAACGTAAAAGTTGGAAATAAATTAAAAGGTGGATTTTTTGGTTTAAAAAATAATTTTCTCTCATATGAAGTTATGCTCTACTGGTTTTCTTTTTCAAGCTACAGGGCGCTAAAAAGTTTCAAAAAATTTAGTTTTCCTCGAATAACTGGAACATTATAAAATAATGGAACGAAATTTTAGCCTTAGCTTAATTTAATAATCCCCCAGTAACAGGAAAAAGATTGACTTTGTGAGTTATTCAGTGTCGTGCATACATATTTTTTGAAAAATACAATAATCTGTGTAGCTATCATAGAAAATAAGTATGTACCTATAAAACTTCATAATGTGGTATATGTGTATACCAAAAGAGAAATTAGATATGTTCAAAAGTAAAATTGTGATAATTACCTAGTAAAGTGGAAGGTCCAGCTTTTGAAAAGTCCTCAGTAGAAAGATCAAGTGGCATCCTATTTAATAAGGAGTTTTCCTGTACCGCAGCTACTGGTGGATCTGTATGATGCTGTATTTCAACCAGCTGAGGTATATCTGTGTGAACCATTACTCCTGCTTCTGCAGAAGAAACAATGACGGGAGAAGGAGGAAATTCTACAGAAATATTGCTATCCGTATCTTCTTCAGTCATCTGTTCAGGGACAGATCTCTTTGTTCGCTGACCAGTTAAGCGGTCCCCCTTCCGTTGGGCCAATCGTTTTCTAACTTTTTTCGGCATAGTGATCTAATATAAATAACAGTAACATGTGAATTATACCGAAGTATAATATGGGAAAGAATTTGAGTGGTACTTACCTATTAAACTGTGTCTATAGAAAAATCGTTTTGAAAAAAACGGATTACAATGGAAATCTAACAGTTCTATGCTTGGAATTGAATAGGACGCACAAAAATTGGCTTGGGTAAGCGTAAGTTATTCAATTATTGATAAATCGACCACTTGATCACTTGATCTCGACGTTATATTGCTATACGTAATTATTTTCATTTTGTTAAATAGTTAGACGCATAGTGTACAGATGGCGGAACTGTAGAGTCAATTCAAATGTTAAATTTGAAAAATTCTTTAAAAATAACGTTTATTTAAATTTGTTTTTTTATTGAAAAATATAAAAAAAAATAATAAACGTATACTTATACAAAGAAAAGTTAAAAATCGTTTTAAAAAATACAAAAATTTATTTCAGAAATGCACTTGATATAGATATAAAATTCATTTTAAAAAAATGATTTCAGAAATGTACTTAACCTCGTTTTTTGACAGTACTTCGTAAATTGTAAAGTACGTGAAGAGAAACGCGATATTATAAATATATTTAACGATGATAATAATTACAGTAAAATGTACCTAATAAGTAAAAGGTAGAATTTTGTAAATTTTCTTTGGAATTTAGTCTTCTTAAAAGTTATGATTGTAGTGGTCCTTAAGAAAATATTTGTGGAAAATATATTCTGTATGAATATATTATATGAAGGTTCTTTTGTAAATGTTACCAGAAAATATTTGGCAACACATTATCGATTATTGGAACTACTACTGTAGTCTGTAACGATAGTTGAAGAGAGTTTATGAAATCTTGATCAGATCAACCTAACCTATAAAACTAATGATTATTACAAATTATTACTACTTTACCCAATTATCATCGAACTGCTCCTGAAGTGTTCTTGTGCAGTTCTGCTTTTTAGATACTCCTGAATTAGACAATTGGAATGCACCTGTGTCATTTAAGAGAAAAAAAATTATAAACATAACCTCTGAATTTCTAACCCGTAGAGAATTATATTCCATTAATGAAACTTTTTAGTAAATAACAAAACCCCTCGTTGGAGCATAGAGCTCCACAAAAGGTGAGGGGGGAACGAAAAAGAACACTTTAGGAGTAAAATGTTCTCCATTATTGGAATGCGAACATTGGAATCGAAGAACTTCAGTAGTACCTATTTTAGGATCGCTATTTTATTTATAAATCCTTATGGATTCAGTTTCCCATGAAATATGGAATAGCAACTGTAATTTGAAAACGAATAAAGTATAATAGTCAATTTATATAAAAAAAATTTACTAATACACGTACTTCAGAATTTAAAAAAAATTTCAATCCTTGAAAAGTTATTTTTTGCTACAATTTTTTTGTTTAGTAATAATTGAATATTCAAAAGTACATGTTAGCTTTGTTTATTTAAAAGATTCATATTTTTTTACTTGAAATCTAATCGTTTATTAAGAAAAAAAAAATTCCTTATCATTTGCATTACAAATCGCACGATTACAATTAAGAAATATTTAAGTAGGCGGATTTTTAAGTTAATTTCTGTTATTAAATCTTTTGCAAGTGTGTCTTCAGATTTGTTACGTAATAATTTTATTTTTTTTACTATAACGGGAATTATGGCAAATTATTTTACTTATAACAAATTATCGACATGCCGTAAGTATTCTTCGAATGTAGAAAAAATTGTGCTGCAGTAAAAACAATATATCAGCAATATTCAAATTGCCTAGTTCTCCACAGACAGATTTTCAAAGTAGTAGAAAGAAGACTATGTAATTGGAAAAGTAGAACGTAGGAAATGGGTCAAGATCTTATTTTAAATCACGAAATAAGCTATTTATATTTTATTATAAAAGTATGTAAAAGCAAAAAGAATACTTAAATAATAAGTTGGAAATAATTTCTATTTTGTTTTAAATACAGTCTAATACATCTGTGAAAGTTGTCACGTATCCGTACAAAAATATTGCAGATATCGCTAACTGCAAGGCAAAATTCTTTCTTATAGTCTTTCAACAGTTATTTGAAGTACTGTAAACAATACATTTCATATGCCCCCAAAGAAAAAAATTAATGTGTTAGAACAGGGTGAGCGTGAAGGCAAAGGCATTGTGGTAACCTATTCAACTATTGGGATATTTTAAATTAAGCCATTAATTAAGTGTTATTGTGCTGTGGATGGACCTGTCACACCATTATGCATGTACCATATGGCTCGGTCTAAGGATGTATCCTTAGGTAATGCTGAAATGCTAATATCGAAAATCAGCATGAGAGCTCTTTATTTCAGTATTTCTTAGTTGTAATCGTTAAGTTGTAATATGAATTATAGTGAATTTAATTTTTTCATTATTAATAAATGATTAGTTTTAAAGCAGAAAAGTGAGAGAAACATGATTTAAAATAAATCAGGTTATCTAATAAATATTTTTGAATATTCAAAGAAAAAAGTTTTATTAAAAAATAACGTAGGGGTTGCTTGTTACAACCCTCTCCAATGGACAGAAATTTTCGAAAAAATTATAAGAATGTTGCATACATTAGTAGGAATTTTTTTGTAAAATTTGACATATTTTTTTGGAAACTTTGAGAGACTACGACTAATAATTTTCAATTCAACGGATAGCATTTTATCAAGCAAGATTTGTAGTGGCCTGGAAAACCGAGAATACCAGGAAGTCAGAAAATTCAATATTCTTTATAAAATACAGGGAATAGTCAGGGAATTTTAAGAGTATTTATGAAAATCAGGGAATTTGATGTTTGCAACTGGAAATTTTGTGAAAGCCGGCCCTGGACTCTAGAAAGAGAAAACTATTTGTGGTTTTGACACCTTTGTAAGAGGTTCTTGGGTTTAAAAAAGATTATGTAGTCCAATCTAGAAAAAGTTTAATGAATAAACAACAATTAGCATGTAAAAATAAACTAAAGTGACTTGGATTTTTTTTTATGTCAGGAAAAACCTGGAAAAGTCAGAGAATTCTATATTATTTTTGAACTATGAACCCTGTAAAGAGGTAATTTTTCTGTGGAATATATTTTTTGAATTGTAGATCCATTGGTACAATTTTGTTCAATTTAGAAAAGATTTTGTATAATAAATATCATCCGTTATCTCAGATTCCTGTATTGCAAATAAAATATTTTTAATTTTATTTCAAAAATGAGTCGCTTTCAGGATATTATTTTAGCATAAATAAACATTGCCAGCGGAAGTGAATAAAAAATAATTCAGTTTGTTTTGAAAAAAAAAGTTCTAGAAATTCAGTTGTACAGATTTTGAATTTTTTAGAAAATAGCAAGGTTACACAATATTAAAATTGTATTAAAAAAAAAAAAAGATATCTTGGTATTTCTCCTGTTAACAAATGTTAGTTATTTTCATTGTATTAGTGGAGAAACATATACAGTAACTACATCTTTTTGTATTTCTTTTTTCAATTCTTTTTATAACTTCATAGCTTGTTACACATGTACGGAAGTATACTCACCTTTTTTTTAATTTTCATATAGATAAATTAATCCCTCGGACTCATTCCTCAATTAAAATAATTACTGTTACAATATAGGTAATTTTAGGTAGATAGATACATACTGTGATTGTTATATGAAAACTTCAAATATTTTTTATAAAATGAAAAAATTAATTTAAGGTAGTTTGGAATAACTTTGCCATGTTTCTCTCAAAATAAGTGTAGTTGGAGTTACATCAAAGGTGAGACAGATAAAGTAATTATTACCCATGAAAAAAGTTTTTGAAACAACTACAGTTCTTCAGCAGACAACTACAGTATCGATAAAATTCTTTGTAGAGGCTTGTATGCAATCATGTCAAATTTTGATATTTTATTTGTAATAAAATTTGGACAAAATAAAAACAAATATTAATCCTTAACGTGGCGAATCTAAGCTGTGACTCGTACAAATACTGAAATAAAATCAGTCTTAATTAGAACAACCACTATGTTTTTAACATGTCGATATTAAAATACTTCCTTTGTTTTTGAGTGAGTAGGAGTAGGATTTTTCTCTTATATTTCTTATACAAATGTTTAAGTATATATAAGTATTAACTGAAATAATTTATGTCAATATCAACTACTCAAAAAACTAAGTATGTAACAACTACTTTATAAGACAAAGAAAAAAAAAACACTATTATAGGTAACATTTATGAAGTGAATTGCACAGTATTTATACACCATTAATGAACACCAAAAAGAAGGTAAATTTTGTTTTTTCATATACATTCACATTTCACTTGCAGTAGGGACTTTCGGTCACTGATAACACAGGCTAGGGAAACAAATAACATAATAACAGTTCACTGGCGATGGGGACATTTGCTAACTGGCAAAAAAACTACAACAGCAGCCAGAGGAAATATCAGTCACATTTCACTCGCAGTGTGAACCTTATTTCACTGGCAATCTAGACTCCAACAAAAGAGGAGAAATCGTATTATATACTTGACTTGAAGAGAGGGTTACTTGAAGACACAAATTCAACACCCAATACCAAATATCAGTTTTTTAAAAGCAGCCCAACTCGGTCATGTTGCTTTTCTGAATGTACGGGTTTATCTGATGATTTGACAGGTGACAGGACGACGGGAGTGTCGAATGAGGTGTATTTCTTGATTTTGAGAAATGTATTCAGATCTTCGAGGGGTATGTTTTGAAATATCGCAGATTGGCCCCGGAACGTAATGTCTAACACTACCTCGGCACAGGTTACTTTTTTTAAGGAATCAAATATGTCAAAAGCTGTGTTAAAGATTACATTTTGTTTACCTGTCGGTACATCAATTTAGAATAAGGAATAAGGCTTCCAATCTGGTAACACATCTAGATTTGAAACCAGTTATGTAGGGACACCATCCAAACATCATCTGTTAAACGTAATTTTCCTTTTGGGGGACAAAACTGTAATGAAAGGTTCAGAGACACATCTGAAACGATAAAAATCGTCCCCCGCTGTAGCTCCTTTTACACAAAAAATTGGTACACGAAAGTTGGAAATTTTCAATTCAACGGATAGCGGCCATGTTGTGACATAAAACTGACACTTGACAGTAGTGTCTACTATGTGAGCGGTTCAGAAACCTGGAAGTCTTGGAACTTGGAAACTTTTTTCATTTCAAAGGTGTAATACGATCACCAACCTATCGTCGAGGGACAAAAAAAAATTTCTTCAGAATCAGAAAGCTGGAGGTACTGAAATGTCGCCCACGAAGCAAATGTACTACAAACTACAAACGCGTAAGGTCTTTTAAAGGGTTTAGGCAATTTTAAAAGGTACCTACTTCCTGACATAGCTGACATGTCAAGTATGTAGAATGGTAGTAAGTCGTAAACAGGTACCTACTGAAATAATAATGAAATACCTGTACATATCGTGGCGTAGCTACACATTAACGTTTGAAAAAGGCCTAGTAAGGTAAAATAACGGTTCGCCGCTATCCTACAGACATATTTGACGTTTGACGTGAAATTATTTTGACATAATGAATCTGACGTTTCTAACGACGTTCCAATTTTCTCCCGGTGGGCGTGTCTTAAAGCTTCAATCTGAAGGCTTTCGAAATGGTCGTCTGTCGTCGAGCAGACCCCAAAAAGAAGGCAAAATTAAATATGAAAACGCGAAAAAAACGTTACAAAAATGCCCCCGAACGACTAAGGAGGAACGACTGAGTATCTGTGCCAAGTCGCACGCCGTTTCGAGGCTCGCGGAGAAGGAATTTTATAGGGCAAAATTCAGATTTTTCGGCCTTCCTAGACAGAGCATTTTAACGTATTTACGGCCGCATTTCGAATCCCGCGTTTGATTTCGCGGAAAGTTGTACATAAAAAGTTGGAAGAAGGCACCCGGTCGATGAATATGAGTATTTTCGGCACGGTTTTAAATGAAATATCGTAGAAAATGGGGGAAATAAAAAATAAAAAAGCCGTAATCGCGCGCGATTCCAGGCGATCGGCGACCGTCTGATTTCTGCGGGAGGGCGTGTCGGACTATCGCCGTTCACACAAAAATTGGGCCACGCCCCTCGCAGAGCCCGAGGAAAACTCAAAATTCACCTCGAAGACGACAAAAAATCGCCATCGAAATACGCCGTTCGGACGGAGGAAGGCAGGCGGGGGGCTTCGCCCCCCGCGGGTCGCCGCTGCGCGGCTTCCCCGCAAAGCCTTTGAGTCTGGAAATCGGCGCTTTTTCGTGGCGATCGTGCGACGCAGACGGAGCTATCAGATTTTAATATATATTGATTAGAAACGTAGGCAAGTCGGCTTCGCCGACTTGACGTTTCTCTCGGGCCTTCGGCCCTCGGGCCGCGCTGCGCGCGGCGTGAGCACCGCTTCGCGGTGCTTTCCTCGCTGGTTAGTAGATATAACATTTTTTGAAACACCCTGTAGTTTAGTTTTTAACACACCGTATATAAATGTTTGATAACACTTTGCCGGTTTGGCGGAGAAGCTGTTGGAAAACGAAAATTTACCTATAAAATCGTGGAAAAGTCTATCAAAATACCCCTATTCTACCTAGGTCAATTTTGTTGGAACGTCTAGTATTGAAATATTCAAAACGTCATCTAGTTGGTAAGCATAAAACATGACGAAAAGAGTCAATATGTAAATAAAACAGAAAAATGTAAGAAAAAATCTGATCCAGATCTGTCAATTTTATACAATACTTTGTACATAAATTTTCAGGAAACCCTTTGTTTAGTAAATATGAAATTTTTCAACAAAACTTTAATAAAGTTAAAAAAAATTAGGAAAATAGTCAGATCTGGCTTCGATTCTGTTCCGCATTAATTTTATGGAATACCTTGTATATATATAGAGTTTCAAAAAGGCATATCGTTAGTAAATACTAAATTTTTTTAAAGAGAAAAAAAAACATTCAATCCTTTGGTATTCAAATCTGGGTCGATGTTGTGAAACATTCTGAATAGAAAGTTTCAAAAAAATATCTGGTTAGTAAGTACAAATGTTTGTTAATTACTTTAATAAATATTCGTAAAATAAAAATGATAAGGAATATTCCATCTTCCGTGATTCTATGTTGGGTCAGTTTTATAGAACATTTAGTATATCGTGAAGTTTAAAAAAACATCATATAAGTCTTTTCATCAAAAGTTCTCAATAAATAAAGTAGAATAAAATAAAGAAAAATATGAGTGTCTGAACAGGATCGACATTGTTGGATCATCCAGTATAAAAATATTTAACAAAGATAGTAGAAAAAATTAAAAAAGATAAAGAAATATCTAGGCTCCTTCCATTCTAACCTGGATTAGTTTTACGTAACATACAGTATGTAAACATTCAAAAAGGCAACTGTTAATAAAATAAAAAAATCATTAAACAGGTTCACACATAAGTTTGAAAATGTGAAAAGAATATGCAACATTTGGTTTTTATCTGAATCATTTTGTAGAACATTAGTATAAAGTTTCAAAATGTTTGATGAGAATGTTTTTCAAAAAAGAGTAGGACCTGCTCGAGAAAAGAATAGGAAAAGTTTCTTCCAAAAAAGGCATCTGGTTAGTAAATATAAAATTTTTCATCAAAAGACTACGTAGGTAAGGCAGAAATGGTAAAAAAATAAGTTAAGACATCTGGTTAATAAATATACAAATGTTCATTAAAAGACTGTAGCAAATAAAGATAAAGTTAAAAGTGAAAAGAAAAAAACTGTCCATAATTCAAACCTGGGTCAATTCTCTAGAACATCTAGTATGTATATGGATTTTAAAAAAAGCGATTTTTCTTCAAAAGATTTAAAGAAAAAATTAAAAAATGAATAAGGAAAAAAGTTTCGTTCTGTTGGTAATTGGATTGTGTGGAACATTCAGTATAAAGATTCAAAAAGACATATGGTTAATAAATATACAATTTTTCATTTAACGACTATAGTAAATAAAGACAAAGTTAAAAATGANGTGATTGCAAAATAGTTACCATTTCCGTAATTACCACCTCAGAAAACATAGGTGTACAAACTTTCAAGATAATCCGTTCAAAGATGCTCAAGATATTTAAAAAAATCGAAAATTTTTTTTCAACTTTAACACCCTGTAGATCGAAAAGGAGCAACATTCGGATAAGGCATATTTGGCTCAATCGCTCTATTTTGAGGTCAGCAACATGCCCTTAAGCTCTGTCCCATTATTAATGAATCACCCTGTATATGCCCGGGCCGTATTAAGGGTGGCAGCCACCCTTATGTAAAGAAATTCATTTAAAAATTATTTGATGTCTGTTAAATTTCTATACGTGATTAATTTAAATTATCTCTTTCTACAAAGTCCTCTTATGTTTTTATATATACCCGGGGCGTATTAAGGGCGGCAGTCACCCGTTTGTAAAAAGTTGCAGATAAAAATAATTTAATGTCAAATTTAAAAAAAAAATGATAAAGCAAAAATAATTTTGTGAAAACAAAACGTCAGTAATTCTTTTATAGAAGGTATTTATAATAGGTCATATATTATATATTTGATGTTTTTTATTTTGTGATACCATTGTAATGGTTTTATCCTTTACTGTAGATAGATAGATAGAACTTCATTATTTTTTATTTAGAAAAATATTGCATTTATTAAGTTTACATGGCACGTTTAGTGAAACAACCGGTTGCAGGTATTACATTTTCGATAGGTTTCATTCTGTACAGTTATACCGCATTTGATTCACTTTTCTTTCATATCGTCCGAACAAATTAATAGCATTTCTTGTAGTTCCGCTCTGTATGCATTCATGTCCTTCGGAACAAGTAATGATTTGTTTGTGACGTACTGGTTTAAAAAGTATGTTACATATACACCACAGTTGTATGTGTCCTTCTGTAGGATATGTGGTATATTTGCTAATGTCCAGTTCCCGTGAGTGCTTGTATTTTTTTGAAACTTTTTATATTACTCTGTTTCTACTGCAGTTTTAAGTTGTTCAATATCTCGCCGATTCTCATTTTTCGACCCAATGCCAATGATACTACCAGATAGCGTTTTGGTCTTGTCAATTTCTAGAAACAGAAATCATTGGTGCCTCGGCATTTTTGATTTTGGTATTCTAACCATAACCTATTTAGATCCACGAGGTGAGAATCGGCGAGATATTGAACAATTTAAAACTGCAGTAGAAACATTCATAGAGCAATATAAAAAGTTTATAAAAATAAATACAAGCACTGACGGGAACTGGACATTAGCAAATATACCCCATATCCTACAGAAGGACATATACAACTGTGGTGTATATGTAACATACTTTTTAAACCAGTACGTCACAAATAAATCATTACTTGTTCCGAAGGACATGAATGCATACAGAGCGGAACTACAAGAAATGCTATTAATTTGTTCGGACGATATGAAAGAAAAGTGAATCAAATGCGGTATAACTGTACAGAATGAAACCTATCGAAAATGTAATACCTGCAACCGGTTGTTTCACTAAACGTGCCATGTAAATTTAATAAATACCTGCCACCTATGCAACATTTTTCTAAATTAAAAAATAATGAATTTCTATCTATCTATCTACAGTAAAGGATAAAAACATTACAATGGTATCACAAAATAAAAAACATCAAATATATAATATATTATAAATACCTTCTATAAAAGAGTTACTGACGTTTTGTTTTCACAAAATTATTTTTGCTTTATCATTTTTTTTTAAATTTGACATTAAATTATTTTTATCTGCAACTTTTTACAAACGGGTGACTGCCGCCCTTAATACGTCCCGGGTATACAGGGTAGCCCATCGAAAACGTACCGCAAGGCATTACAGGGTAGTAAAGAACTTTTCGGCAAAATCCAAAAACAGGTCAAATTTGTTTCTGAGGGGGACAACTTTTGGCTCAAAATGCATTCCAAAATCTTCAAACCCCTAAGTGGGGGTGCTATCCCCTAAATTTTTTCAAATG
>NW_019417460.1:10046-12312 GCF_000390285.2 Anoplophora glabripennis | reverse complement strand
CCCCACTTGACCCCCATTCCCATTTAAAAAAATTTAGGGGATGGCACCCCCACTTAGGGGGTTGAAGATTTTGGTATGCTTTTTGCGCCAAAAGTTGTCCCCCTCAGAAGCAAACTTTACCTGTTTTTGGATTTTGCCGAAAAGTTCATTACTACCCTGTAATGCCTTGCGGTACGTTTTCGATGGGCTACCCTGTATATAAAAACATAGAGGACTTTGTAGAAAGGGATAATTTAAACTAATCACATATAGAAATTTAACAGACATAATCAAATAATTTTTATATGAATTTCTTTACATAAGGGTGGCTGCCACCCTTAATACGGCCCGGGCATATCCAGGGTGTTCCTAAATATCATGTACATAAGGGAGGGGGTAATTCTTTGGCTTATTTCATGACTAAAAGTTCATATAAACATAGGTCCGCAGACGCTTCGTTACCGATCTATAGGGTGTTGAAATTTTAATATTTTTTTAGTTTTTTCTCTATAGCTCCCACAGTTTTTGAGATATTTAGCTCAAATTTGGAATATGGGTTACGTTCTAGGGCTTACATCATTGGACATGCCAAATGGTCGTGATATTCTACAGAGTGACATTTTTTCGGAGTTCATGCCGCCTTTTCTTCCCCTGGACATTTGTGCGGTGCGCCGCTGGTAGATTCTAAAATCAAAATTGCATTTTATGTTTTGTTGAGAGACTTTTATGAATTTTTCATATCTGCGACCGTTATCGAGAAAAAAAAATAAAAACGATTTTATGTAATCGTTAGATGAAATTTAAATTCTTAAAATGGTCCAGTAGGCTCTGGCTTTATTTAGATAATCTCTTGTTTCTATTAATTTTGAGTTTATACGCCACTACCTGTTAAAAATTAAAGCTGGGATGACCCATTTCAAAATTCGTAAAATTTGGCATTGTTATGAGATTATAATGAGTATTTAAAACACTTTTACACCTTACAATTTGTAACATAAACCTTTAATTTTTAAACATATGCAGACCCAAGTTACTATTTCAAATGCGAACTGTCGAAATTAATAGAGACAAGAAATTATCTAAATAAAGCTAGAGCCTACTGGACGATTTTAAGAATTTAAATTAACAAGTAATTTTTATAAGCATTTTTTATACATAAAGGTGGCTGCCACCCTTAATACGGCCCGGGCATATACAAAAACATACAGGACTTTGTTGGAAGAGATAATTTAAGCGATTCACGCATAAAAAATTAACAGACAACAAATAATTTTTATAACCATTTTTTATACATAAGGGTGGCTGCTACCCTTAATACGGCGCGAGCATTTATAAAAACATACATGATTCTGTTGGAAGAGATAATTTAAGCGATTCACGAATAAAAATTTAACAGACATCAACAAATAATTTTTATAAGCATTTTTTATACAAAGTGTAACTGAAATAAGTATTCAAAATTTCTGAGCTTGTAAAACAAGTCGAAAAATGACGAAAACTTTAGTACAATTTTTGTCAGTGGCGGCTCCTAAGGGAGCTACGCTCTCCTAAAGGGGTAACCTCGGAAACAGTTTTTAATGCGTAACATCCAAACGGCTCGACATTAAATCACGAAATTTTGGTGAGATATTAATCTTGACGTGCTTAATAAGTCTCATAAATTACATTTCAAAATTTGCTACAGGGGCGTGAGAAAATGCAGGACCCAGGGACAAATTTAATCATATCTTTTTTGTAGTCAATTTTTTCTAGTTCCTGACTCGAAAATATTGAAATTTGAAGTATTTAACATAAAAAAGGTCCTCTTGTTAAATTTCACTAGGATGTGCCGTTTTCCAGTAAAATCGATTTCAATCATTCCCAACGTGCTCCAAATTCAACTTTCATTACATAGCAAAATAAATTAATTGCAGTGTGCCATGGGGAAAACAACTAGTCTGACAGTTAACAGAAATGTCAAGTATTTTTAGTTTCAAATTTGTGTCATTTGAGTATTCGCAGTGCCGTTTTATAGTAAATAAAAATATCAAATAATTTAAAAATGCAACAGTATACATTTTCTGAGTATGTAGATATGCTTTTGACGTTAGGTGAATGTCATGGAAGCGCAAGAGCAGCCGCACAACGATACGGTGAAAAGTTCCCCAACAGAAATGTGCCCAATTACAAAACATTTCTTTGCACAGAAAGGCGTTTGCGAGAACGGGGTACGTTAAAAAGGAACAATTTTGAGAGAGGCAGGCGTAGAATAATTAGAAATGTCCTGAATGAGGAAAATATTTTAAAT
>NW_019417460.1:0-6528 GCF_000390285.2 Anoplophora glabripennis | reverse complement strand
GACTGATGATTCAGATGGATTTTGTTTTAAACTTGGTTAAAAAATTTTTTGATTCAAATCTCAATTTTGTAAGTATAAGTTAGATTATTACTTGTGGTTGTTATCAATGTATATTCCATTGTAGTTTCTCCTGAGGCAGGAATAATTTTGTTCCGAAAGCTCGAGTAATAAAAAAGAGTACACTTCAAATTTGGCTTTGACTGCAGACCCGACTATATTTAGAATTTTGTTAGTTAACTTAGACAGTCGTCTAACGCTTTGGCAATATATATATTAAAATATATTTATTTTCTTGGGAATTGGGTTCTGGTGTGATAGTTGGTTAAAAAAAGGATAAAAGAAACAGCAGCTATTTCTTTCTTGACGTTTCCTGATCAGGAACTTTTTCAAAAGACTTTTATTGTTAAAATTGTTATTGTTAATTAAATAAAACCTAAACAACCATTATTATCCTTAGAATAAATTTTTAAAAAATTATGCACCAGTCATCATATTTTATCCACATTTTTCACAATATAAATATATAAATGTGGATAAAACCTAGTAAACGAATAGTTGTGCCATAAACCATTTCCGCAGTAATCGCTCTTAGTTCTTTAATGGATGTTCGGATTCCAAGCAGCACGATGGGTAAAACTTCCACCCACCGCTCCGTCTCGTGGCACTTAATCGATACCTTAAGCTGACGGTGGAATCTTCCAATCATGCCATTAGCTGCTGAATGGTATGCCGTTGTTCGTAGATGTGACGTTCCTATCAAACGTAAAAGCTTTTTAAACAGTCGTGATTCGAACTGGCGGCCTTGATCTGACGTCACTCTGAGGGGAACACCATATCTTGCAATCCAAGTTTCCAAGAAAACACGGGCTATTGTTTCGGCTCCAATGTTCTCTATGGGTACAGCTTCTGGCCAGCGTGTAAACGGTCGACGCAAGTGAGGCAATAGCGATAACCTCGTGAGATCGGCAATGGGCCCACTATATCTATGTGCACATGTTCGCATCTGTTTCATGTGTTCGAAAAAGATCCTATTGGTGAATTCACTTATCGTGTGGTTTTAGCTCGTTGGGAAACATCGTCGCGCCCAATCTCGACAGTCCTTGATAATTGACGGCCACACGAAGCGTTCAGTTAACAGTCTGCATTGCTCGGATGCCAGGATGTGATAAACCGTGTAAGGAGTTGAAAATTTCGCGTCATAATGGCTCAGGCACATAAACTCTTGCTGACCTTGCGCTGACGTCGTAAAATAAACTACACTTGAAATCCGGAACATACACTCTGCAATTTCAAAGCACTAGTTTTATCCTTACAAAGTTTTTTATTTCTGGGTCCTCCTCCTGTGCCTTGGCTAGTGTCTGGTAATCCTCGTGAAATTGTTTCCACTCTCGATAACGCATCTGCCACTGCGTTTTCTGCCCCAGCGATGTGACGAATATCTGTAGAAAATTGTCCGATGTAATCGAGGTGCCAGGGTGAACATTTATCTGGTTTCTGTTGAAAAAAATCAGCGGTTTGTGTTCTGTGAACATGACAAAATCACGTCCTTCCACTACGTAACGAAATTGTTTCACCACAATCGTACTTTCGTTGTGCTGCTGACAACGATNGTGTCTGGTAATCCTCGTGAAATTGTTTCCACTCTCGATAACGCATCTGCCACTGCGTTTTCTGCCCCAGCGATGTGACGAATATCTGTAGAAAATTGTCCGATGTAATCGAGGTGCCAGGGTGAACATTTATCTGGTTTCTGTTGAAAAAAATCAGCGGTTTGTGTTCTGTGAACATGACAAAATCACGTCCTTCCACTACGTAACGAAATTGTTTCACCACAATCGTACTTTCGTTGTGCTGCTGACAACGATTTCGTGTAAAAGGCTAGCGGTTGCCATTCTCCCTCAACCATTAGTTGTAAAGTACTGCCGATTGAGTAATCGGAAGCATCCACCGTCACCGCCAACGGGGCGGCTGGAACAGGGTGTACCAGCATCGTTGCACTTGAAAGTCCGCCCTTTATTTTGACAAATGCCGCTTCGGCGCGCTCGGTCCAGTTGACTGGTGTGCTTCCTTTTAGTTTGGGTCCCCGTAGCATCTCGTTGAGAGGTTGCTGTAGATCAGCGGTTTTTGGTATAAATCGTCGGTAGAACCAATGTCGGCTTTGGGAAATCTACGATTGCATGGGCTCGTTCAGGCCATGGTCTAGTACCACTGTGATCGACGCTATAACCCACGAATTTGACTTCGCTGACACCAAATGCTCACTCCGAAGCATTTATTACCAATCCGTACTTGCTGAAACGCTGAAATATTTTTCAAATGTTGTAAGTGTTCTTCTTTGTCGCGAGATGCCACTAGAACATCATCGATGTATGCGTAGCAAGAAATCTACGATTGCATGGGCTCGTTCAGGCCATGGTCTAGTACCATTGTGATCGACGCTATAACCTACGAATTTGACTTCGCTGACACCAAATGCTCACTCCGAAGCATTTATTACCAATCCGTACTTGCTGAAACGCTGAAATATAATTTTTCAAATGTAAGTGTTCTTCTTTGTCGCGAGATGCCACTAGAACATCATCGATGTATTCGTAGCAAAAATCCAACCCGCGTAGCACGTGGTCGATAATTCGTTGAAACGTTTGCGCTGAGTTACGTAAGCCGAATGGCATACGCGGAAACTCGAACAATCCAAACGGTGTGGTAACTGCTGTTTTCTCTATATCTTCGGGTGATATGGGGATTTGATGGTACGTTTTCGTCAAATCTAGTTTAGAAAATATAGTTTTACCATGTAGGGATTGTGCAAAATCTTCAATGTGCGGGAGTGGATATCGATCTGGTATTGTCCTCGCATTTAAAGCTCTATAATCTCCGCAGGGTCTCCATGCGTTGTCCTCCTTTGGCATCAGATGTAGGGCTGATGCCCATGGACTCTTTGATTCGCGGATGATTCCTTGCTGTAGCATCAGCTCGAATTCTGTTTTCACTAATTACAAACGATCGAGAGCTAAACGTCGGGGACGGCAGAAAACGGGAGGTCCAGGTGTTGTGGTAAGATGATGCACAACATTGTGTTTAATTGTTTGGCCCACCGTGCCGGCGGTACGCGTAATATCGGGGTATTCGCTTAACAGACGAGAGTACTCTGATTCTATTATCATTGTTTTTATGGACTGTACTTCGCTTATTACATTTTCCCCTATTGATGCTAACAAAGTGGTTTTGTCTATGAATGGTCGTCCAAGCACATCAACGAATAGGTTGTAAAATGCTAAAAAGTCTAATCCAATGATGGATTTGTCTACGTCGGCTATCACAGAATTCCACTTGTAACTATGTCGAAGCCGTAAATCTAAATCTATAGTCACAAATCCATATGTGGAAATCGGCGTTCTATTCGCGGCGTATAATGTATAATTGCACTTTCGTTTACGACCACTAATTCGCGAAAACGGATACACACAAAGATCAGCCCCAGTGTCTACCAAAAAGGATACCTTTGATCTCGCATCGGTGACGAAAATTCAACGTGCCATGTGCCGGTCGTTGACAGCCGTTATCAACGACGGGTCTACTCGTTTCCATGGGCGTATTTACATGGCGCGCGACATTTTGTAGCTTTAGCTCCGAAATGGTGATGATAACAACACATATCACGATCACCACTAGCACTACGTCCCCTTGTGTTGCTTGAGCCGCCGGAACGGCTTCGTTGTCGTGACCACCGAGGGTTTTGCTCCTTTTCTATTGTTATTTCTTGGAGCGCGAGACAAAGTTGCTATACCTCTTCACGTAGGGTGGCTAGCTCACTACTCGCAGACGGTTGTAATGAAACGGGAACTTATTTTGTGTTAATTTGCGACTCTTGATTTCTCGACGGTCCGATTTCTTGTACTCGATCCGCTACTTCAGCCATATCCGCTAAGAGTTGTTGCAGTGATGCGGCCAGCACTCGCTGCGTAGATGTCGGCAATCGGTTCATCCACAAAGTTTTTATGAATTCCTCGTTTACACTTTTACCTGCCAGTTTTCGTAGATGGCGCAGAAATTGTGAGGGCATGCGGTCTCCTAGTTCTTCACTTTCTAACAGCTTTCGTACACGTTGACTGTTAGAGTCCGATAGACGTTTAATAAGTTCGTTTTTCAAAGTCTCGTACAGTTTTTTTGCGGGCGGGTTGCAAACAAACAATATCTTCAACTTCCTCGACATATCGGCTGTCCAAATTTCCAACGACGTAACCGAATTTTGTCGTGTCTTGTTTAACGCCAGCGATGCGAAATTGTGCCTCCAATTGGCAAAACCAAAGCGTTACCTTGTCACTCTAAAACGGCGGTACACGGACACTCACATGATGTAATTCGACGCTGTCCGTTCCTTGTGCAGGGTTTCTGGCGGTGCTAACACTTGTTCCTGTTGGCGTTGTCCATTTCTTCGGTTTACTTGAGCTGCATTATTTTCTTTTTCTTGTTAGATCACGTCGGGGTCACCAATTTATAGTGGTTTGGTCTTCAAGTAAGGAGAAAAACTCTAAGTAGCATGGAAAACTTTATTCTACCTACTTTTATTATCCTATCCTAATTAACACTTATTCGGGTCATTACCTACTCGGTTTGTGCTTATGTACCCTAATAAACAACAACTAATTTATGTTTACAGCCTACTTATTCTAATCTCATTTGCTAAATACATTTATTTGGGATAATCTCGGATAATTCAATGTATAATTTATATGGCTCGTAATTTCCCAGAAAGCAAAATATATTTATTGGGGCACGTACTAAATGTAATTGTAGCGTACCAATTACAATTTTAAGTACAATATAACCACCAGCAGTCAAAAAAGTGTTGGCGTAGCAACTTTAATATTTTTAAGTGTTTACTATCTTACAGAAAAAAATTTTCTACACCAAATATTTTCTTGGACTTTTCATAATTCCATAAAAAATTCAAATTTTTTTAATATTGGAGTTATTTTTTATTTATTCTAGTATCAAGTATGCTGTAGACTTATTTTAAATTTAAAAATATTTTCGAATAAAATGAAAGAACTTTTTTGTTAGAAATACCAACTCAAATTAAACATAGTTATTCAATTTCCAAAATATTCAGTGAAGTTGAAATTTTAAAGTTCCGAACAGTGTTTTCCAGTACCTTCTGATTCACTGGTTAGATAAATTTGAATAGCAACTCAGAAAAGTGTTGCACATAATTAGTTCATTAACGATGATTAACAAGCAATTTAAGAAAAAAATAATGGTGACATTTTTTTTAATTTCAACACTATCTCTAAAATGAAGTGTTTCCCGACACATTTTTTTATTGATTTGTGACGTAGAATCATCATCATTAAAATTTGGCAGGCTTAATATCCAATATAAAATAAACTTGATTATTTTAGTTTTATTTCAATAAAAATATGTTTGTTTTATAATCCAGGCAATTCTAAAAGAAGATAAGGGCAATTATATGGCTTTAATATTTTTGGGATTATCGCTTCAAGAACTGGGACCACCTGAACAAGCTCCTAAAGCATTTCAGAGAGCTATTGAAAGTAACCCTTCCAATCCTCTAGCATGGAATGGCTTAATAAATTATTATGAAAAAATTGATTCCATGAAAGCAAAACAAGAATTGATTAAATTGTACAGTTCAGTTTTATCTTTGGAAAGGTAAGTAATTTTTGCAAGTCCTATTTATTATCTTGTGACAATCCATGAATAAATAATAAATTTAGAATGTCAGCATTTGAATAAATGTTAACGTTTTCCATTCTTTAACAATAAATAATACTCAAATAAACATTCACTGTATGTGTTAATTTGACAACAATAAACTTGTGACAGATTAGGGTGCTTGTTTGAAGGTTCACTAAAAATTTGACAGCCATCCTCTCGAGAAATTATGCGATACTCGTTGACTGCCAGAAGGGGGATAGGGAATTATACCATTCGAAAGGGAACAAAATTCATCAGGTTGCGCAAAAATATACAGGGTGTTCCATTAAAAAAAATAAGTTAAGATGGTTTAAAGTTGACTAAATTCGGCATTAAATTTCTATCACACTGCATGAAATTATGGCAGGGAAGCACATCTTTGTTAATTAGGCAGTACTTTTTTAAATGCACCCCTAACGTCCTGAAAAACGTCCAATCGATAAAAATATCAGATAGGGATGATCAAGTTGTAGCATATTTTGTTGCTAATTTGTAGCTGATTTTTAACACTAAGCCCGATTTTGTAGTTATAGCCGTTTCCGAGAAACAATGGATTGGCGTACAGACTTACCCTAGCGTAGCTAGTCCTATATCTCGGTCTCAAGTGGTTTCGACATGTACACATCTCGCTTTTTACTTAAAAGCGAATCGCACGAGGTTTTTTGTATCTCGAGTAAAGTTTGCAACTCTCAATGTATAAATCTATATAATATAGTGTATAGTTTCGGGCAAAGCAAAAATATAGTTAAGGAAGTGCTGCTCTCTAGCGACGACTACTTTAATGCACTAAACTAAACCAAGTGACAAGTA
>NW_019417459.1:54492-73541 GCF_000390285.2 Anoplophora glabripennis | reverse complement strand
TTTCTGTTATAATTTCAGGAGATTTTTGTTTGAAACTTAATTAACCAATGGTATAAGTCTGAATCTATTATTTTTCAAGATGCAGGGGGTTGAAAGCAGATATC
Organism: Anoplophora glabripennis; assembly: GCF_000390285.2. Lineage (NCBI taxonomy): Eukaryota > Metazoa > Arthropoda > Insecta > Coleoptera > Cerambycidae > Anoplophora > Anoplophora glabripennis. The sequence continues at coordinate 73,437 of NW_019417459.1, read as the reverse complement.
ATTGGAGATGTTTGCGAAAATATGACCTTTTGAAGAAAATCAACATCTCAATTTGGTTCTGAGAAATATTCCGATAAGGTTATTGACATTCTTTAGACATTTCTATTTATTATTACGACGAATTCAAATACAAATTGTTATTCAATTATCAAATAGATAAATGTAAATTTTATCTTACCATGTAGATGACCAATAAGGAGAAAATTATGAAGTATTTCATGATGATGTGTAGATACTGATTTATGATTTACCTTTGGTAGGTTCATCTATTTATACAAATTTTTGGATGTAATAAAACATTGTTAATTTTTTATGTGTCCATAGGATATTTTTTAATTAATATTTTTCCAATCCAATGGTTTTTATTAATTTTACATAATGTTCATCACCTGTTAAATTGCAAAATTCTAAAATTAGAATACAAATACATGTAAAGACGACTCACCTTTCACGGAGATGTAAAATACAGGGTGTAAATAAATTAATGCGAAAAAATTAAGGTCATTCCTTGATAAGTTTTTTTTTATTTGACAAAGAGATCTCCGTCTTTCCCTGCGTATTTATGCCTCTGCAAGTGAGGAATTTAGTTTTTGTCTTTTTCCTTAAATACTATTACTACTTAACCTTTCATCCCTTTAACTCTCAATTACACTTATTTGAGTAAATGCTCAAAAATACCTCCATTTCTACGAACACAGGCCCGACATATTTTTAGTAACGAAAATATAATTTGTTCGAAAATAGTTGCTTGTAATTTTAAAAAGCATTATATTCGAATATCGAAGTGTGTTCTTAGTTCGCTTTTAAGTTTTACTCGAAAATCAGGCTTTTTTTGAAAAACATAAAATAGTGTAGTAATTTGTAGAAAATTGAAAGACGAATTCGAAAATACCCTGGTTGTTACCTTAAAGCAGTGGCGTACTATTTTATTTAGAAAAATACCCTGTATCTCCGCCACTGGAGCAAGTAAATTTTAGGAAAAGTCCTCAGATTTTGGACAATGTTTACGTAAATAATGTGCCCATTTTTAAATTATTTCGTCCTAGATAAACACTTTATAGGAAAGACCCCTTAAAATTCACCAAAGAATACGAGGTTTTATTTTTTGTCACCATTTGTGAATCACTCTGTATATTCGTAATATTCTAACTGATGTGTGCAGTATTCATAGCATGAAAGCTTGTGATCGTACTGTATATACAGGGTCGGAAAGTCGCCATGGTTCATGGACCGTTACGTGAGAGCTATAAAGTAAGTCATAGAAATCCGTACGATAGAGAAAGATGGCTATAATGAAGGCGTCTAATAGTCACCGCCCATTTCGCCCTTCCACAAAGAAGATCCACTTCTTATTCGTGGAAGGGCAAAATAGGCGGTGACTATTAGACGCCTTCATTATAGCCATCTTTCTCTATCGCACGGATTTCTATGACTTACTTTATCGCTCTCACGTAACGGCCGATGAACCGTGGGAACTTTCCGACCCTGTATAAAAGTATACTTATATAATTTCAATTTTGTGATTTTTTCCATATGCACAGACAATATTAAAGTCTAATTTTTTTCTTGTTGTTTGAGGGGCCTTAAATCTGCAGGGAAGGATAGAGAGATTCTTTACTTAAAAGATCCCCCTTAATTTTCAATTAGGAATCATCTTAATTTTGTACCTACTTATTTATATACATCCTATTGCTATAAGTTTTGAAAACAAACCGATATCTATTTCTTTTTAAAATATTTGTTTTATTACTCATTTTAGCAGTAGAAAAAGTACAATAGAAGCACTATAAACATTTGTCACAAACTTTATTTGTATTATTTTATTTAATACATTGCCTACAACTTTACAAAAATTATCCAAGATTCCCTGGTAGTTGAAGCGTACCTCCTAACTGACCATCAAACTGACCGGTTATTGGTTGACCGTTTATGTTCAGTGTAAACTCGAAGTGTTTATTTAATTGTCCGTCTATCTGTTGGGTACCACTGGACTGGGAAAGTACTTCTACCTAAAAAATCAATGTGATGGATTAAAACTGACTGACTGTAAGACTAATTAAAATTAAAAAATCTTCCATGGGAGTATAGAATCGATTGAAACGACAGAATACCAAATTTTTTTAATAAGCAATTTAAAAAAAAATGAAACGACTCTAAGCAGTACAGGTGCTTATATAACTTTGCAAATTTGCAAATTATATGCATGTTACACTTACAAGTAACATAGCAAATAAAATGAAAAATACTGAAGTAAATTTCATGGCGATTTAAATATTTTGGATCTAAATATGGTAACTGGGTATAGCCCAAGTGTTATTCGTACTTATACAAAATTTATACAATTGGAATCAGGCCCGGTCTGGCTCTTTCAGGGGCCGTCGGGAAAAATAGAATGCGGGGCCTATTTGGTTTTGTCTGTTATTAGGGTGCATATCGACTCTCCCAAGGAAAAACTGTCGAATCCCAAGGTTAGTTATACTGATTGCGAGATAATTGCATTCGGATAGTTCTTTTTTAACAAAGTAATTACTGTTTAGGTCTTAATTAATTTTTGAAGAATTATCTAAAAAATGAATTTTGAATGAGTTACTACAGTTTTCATCGTCAAAATTTGAGAGAATATTGAGAAACAACTTGCTACACTAATAAGGTACCTACAGAAAAATTAAACATTTTCTATTTTTAGATAAAAAAAAAATGTTAATAATCAATAATGACATAAAAGCAAAATTTATTACGATTCAGTCAGTCATCTTGGTCAATATCACTTTCTTCCTGGTGGTCGGTCTTACTAGTAGGCCGAAGGGAGTTGTAAAATCCATGATACATCGGTGGTATCAAATTAGCCTTACACAGACCCAAAAGACCGCTTAATTTTTTACTGTCAATTGGCAGCAAACCTTGATACAATCTTGGAAATTGATATTATTCGCGTTTACGTGTGTTTTTTGTTTGTAAGTCTAGTACTTTATGATTTTCTCCAAAATTATACACAAAAAAACTTTTTTGGGAGACTTTGGATCGCAGTGGACTTCTCTGATTTTGCTGATTTTTACAGCCTCTCCAGTAATATCTTTTTTCCAGTTTTGTTTCTTTACCATTGGTTCAAAAGTTACAAAATCTTCTTCAGATATCTCTTTTACTTTGTACTGTGGGGCAGTAACTTTGGCAATTTTTATTACACTACTCCACTGATCAGGAGTGTATATAGCCAAATACTCTCAATGATTATTACCATTAAGAGTATTTGATATAGCATAGTGACGTTTTTTTGCAACTTCAATCACAGCATGCATGCTGTCATTTTCATTCTGCGTGTGGCCAATTTCAAGAAAATGGTGTGTTATTTCCAAATCCAAAGTCATTAATGCTTAAGCAAACATCGTAAAACAAAACGATTACGGTTTTGACCACCGCAATTGTCGGAATAAAGAATAACCTTTCGTATGCCATTTTCTTTAACACTTTTTAAAAAGATCCATAAACAACTTCCAATTTCATCCGGTCCTCTCGTCGATATTTGCTCATACATAGCAATAGCCTTGATTGCTGCCTAAATCATAAATTGTAAAGTTGCATGTTGCGATTTTACTTTTATAATAAAAATCGCTGACTTCTGACTTGGGCGTTACTAACACCTTTTGCAAATCAAAGCATGCTGTTTATCATTTTTCGACAATTCTTTATCATGTCTTTCAAATTTCGAACCGCGATTTTGTTTAAATTATGATTATTACAATCATCTTCCATTTTTTCTGTTCTCTTCTCGGGATTTGTATTCTTATAGGCACTACACACGGAACACTGATCTTTTTGGCTTAAAGAAAGCTGTATTAAATTTCATTCAATTTTCATTTCTACGTTTCTATATCTCAAGAATTTAAACAAAATTTTCTTATACTTTTGGCACCTCGTTAGTCGTTTGGGGGCCTATCTTCCAAAATAAGTCGGGTTTTGCCGACTTCCCAATCTGGCTAGACCGGGCCTGATTGGAATCATGATCAAAAAATTATCTAGACGTATCTAGCAGAGTTCCGGTTATAATTGTTGAACAAATTACCGCCTGCACTTACTTCCATAACTATTTCCCAGTACATTAATTTCGTTTCTCTTTATAACGGGTTATTTTTTAACCTGAAACTTTCAAATATCTCGAAAAATAAGCACCTACAAGGAAGGGGAGAGGGACTAATTTTAGAACTAATATATTTCCTTCATGGAATGATTACATTTTGGTTCTGAACATTTCTTCGTGGTGTGCTTATTTTTCGAGATATTACAAAGTTTCAGATTAAAAATATCACACGGTAGGTGCAGGTACTTAAAGCTTTGACACATTATTTAAATTATACCGTACAAAGTTACAAAAAATTATATTGAAAGAATAAACAATATTCTCATCAACGTAAAATCTTTTTTTTTTGTAACTTTATAAAAAAATTAACCGGTATTGCGAGCACTCAAGTTTGACCAATTTTAATTCATCCGCAGGATGGCGCAGTATTTCAGAACCATACCCATTATCAATTAACATGTTTAATAGTTTTTGCTGATGTCAGAGAAGTTCGTGGTTACGGTTGGAGTAAATTTGTTATTCTTCATTGATCTCCAACCTAAGATTTTTCTTAATGGATGAATACAGGGTGTAACATAGACGTAGCTACATATTTTAATGTTTGATAAATGATAACTCTCGACAAAATGCATGAAAAAATCAGGGGTAATATTTAGTCCTAAAACGATTTATAAGGAATCTAGAATATTTTAAGAATAGATAGATTGTCATCTTTAGTTTGTTGCTGACGCTGCTCATAACATTGCCTTGATTTTTGAACAGAATATAAAGGGTGTTCCAAATAACACAGCTTTTTAATTGAAAATTATATATATTTTTATTCATGTAGTATGCAGTCTAATTTTTTCGACGGACAGAACTTTTTATAAAGAGTGACATTTTTCGATACACACTTTATATGGATATAACTAGGTACTACAGGCAAATTTAAAATGCCTTTAAGATCCACGGGCGTCCGCACAAAATTAGTCAGGCGAGCAAGGACAATTTGTTTCTTCGCATTACTTTGGAAATACCAACACGAAATATAGATATCAACAAAGACTTGATTAACGTGAATTGTTTTTCATATAACCAGTTTATTTTTAGCTCTCGCATTTTACTCTATTATAAAGGTTAAAATAAAAAAAATTATTATTACTGAAAATCTAGGTATGCTATCTGAAAGAAAACTCCTCAGTAAATTGTAGAAGTAGTAAAATCGTTTTATAGTAGCCATTTTTAGGTGTTGCTCTGTCAAAAATGTCCGTGAGGTTAGATATTTTTTTTGCATACCCAAAATTTTGGTCTGAAAGAACACTGTTTGATTTCATTTGGTTGGATTTTTCAACTTATTTGAGTCAACTTAAAACCTTTGTAATAGAGTAGAAATACGAAAACCAATAATAAAATACAGGGTGATTTACAACTTATCCAAAAAAAATTGGGAATAGATGTATCATGAAAAATGGAGTCAATATCATCAAAACATTTTTTGTAAAATCCTTATAGTTTCCGAGAAAAAAAATGTTGAAGTATTTTCAACACCTACATCGCTGGGCTTCTGTAGTCTCTAGAGTCATTCGCGTTGTGCGCTCAGGCGATTCCGAATACTGACATCCGATTTTAGTATTAACGTTTTTGCGATAGTAGTGTTTACATTAGTTTTTCAAGTGTCAAAAATGGCTTACGTGTATAGCAAATCGGAGTTGATGGATATGTTTTTAATTTATGGNTATCCTGGCAACATATAAACAAGACTTTGGTAATGTTGCCAGGCGTTCTTACGGATTTATTTTGTACACTTTTTTTATCAATATCTGTTTTTTTGCGTTACTGTATTTACTTCAATGTATGATGTAGGTATTGATAAAAATGTTTTTAAAGAATCAACGAATATCTATGTATGTATCATATGATATTCTGCAGTGGTGTTACAATTAAGTTATTTAATCATAATTTCGTTAATTAGCTACCTACTATTTTCATTTTTTGGTATTGAAATACTGCAGAAAATATATTTCCAAATAAACAAAATTCGTAATAATATTTTAAACAGCTTGTAATATAATTTTTTTAATATTTGATGATGACGATAAATTTATTTAATATACAAGGTGGGTTATTAGTACGTCGCGGATGTAGGTACAGATTTGTTTTTTGTATTTTGACATCTACTTATAGGTTTAATAATTAAAGATAGAAAGAAGCTTTAAATACAAATGTACGACTTTTCCTTTATTTCATTTGACATCAAAATTTACTGGCATAAAATATATATGTTTAAAATAAAAAAAATTATTAAAAAAAAATTAAAATTCATGCTTATGAAAATAACAAACAACGCTTTTTATAACTAACCTTTACAACAACATAAGGAGAATAACTAAAAACGAAATAACATTAATATACCTACAATTTTTACAAATCAACATGCAAATGATTGTGATGATACAGTTGAAAATATGTTTCAATTTACTATTAATTGCTTCAAAAACAAATTCAAAATTATCAAGCATTTCGTCCTTTATTTTTTTTTCAATACTTGCAAATTTTCAGGTAAAAAAAATGTGTCTAAAGGACTGACAATGAGATCGGGGCTGTTTTCTGGCCACCTAAGGTTTCTAATAATATTTTTTATTTTTCGTTGACGGGATTCTTCCTCCAAAATAAATTTGTAAATATTTCTGAAGAACTTTGCACATTATTGTTATTTGAATAATACAGTTAATTATGTTTTATTTTTCGTCATCAGAGTAACCCATTGTAATTTTTAAAATTTTTTAAAGTAAAATGGGTTATTCTAATAATGATAAATCCCATGTATTTTTAAAAGAAGGTTCGTTTCTGTCGTTTTTGTCTGATTGTGTGCGAGAAAGATAGAGTTATAGGTGCGATAGAGATAGAGTGATCTGTCCTCATAGAGAGCTTATCTCTTTCTCTCTCTGCTGTCTTCAGGAGTGTCCCCAGCAATTTCAGGACACCTAGGGAGGGAACGTGGGGTAGAGCGCGTGGCCTTGTTAAGCCTTCGTTATCGATCTATGATGTCACACAGTATAAGAAAAAAAAAATGGTTTTTGCTCGTAACTCGGAAATGGCTGGAAATATAAACAAATTTCCCGTTGGTTCTGAGTAGAGCACTCGGTGGGTGACGCAGAGCGGGGTGTCACAATATATGAAAGAAAAAAAAAACAGTATTTGCTTAGACTCTTATCTAAGTATCAAAAAATCTCCCATGGTGAACAAATAAATCTCTCATGGTGAACGAGTGAAAAACGTCAAAACCCGCATACCAAAAAAAAATCGGGACCAACGGTGTGCGACCTCATAGGATAAAAAAGTGTTTATAACTCGGAAACGGTGCGTTGAATCGAAAAAATAATTGAAAAATGTCAACCCCTCCCTCTCGGGTTCTGTATGTTCCTTCTGCGTTGAATGCAAAAGGTCCGAAGTCCGTATGTCGAAAATAAATTCTGGAAACAAGAAGTATGTCGTGTTATATTAAAAAGGCCGTATAACTCGGAAACGGCGCGTTAAATCGAAAAAATAATTGAAAAAATCTCCCCACACCCGTGGTTCTGTATGACAGTTCTGCGTTGAATGGAAAAGGTCCGAAGTCCATATGTGGAAAATAAATTTCGGAAAGAAGAGGTGTGTGAGGTGATACAGTAAAAAAGGTCTTATAATTCGGAAACGGTGCGTTGAATTGAAAAAATAATTAAAAAAATCTCCCCACTACTCTGGTTCTGATTGTCCGTTCTGCGTTGAATGGAAACGGTCNATGATTAGAAGATGTAATGCGTGCATTCAAGCCAACAGACGTAATTTTGAACAGTTTCTGTATATTTTACTCGCCAAATTGATAAAAAAAAGTTAAAATCCTATCTGTTGTTAAATTTCGTTAAAATTGTTAATTATTATACCAATTTTTTGAATTACAAAAGATTTTCGAAACGTTTTGTTTATGCTTTTGTTTTATGTATTTTTTTTACTTAATTTTAAGCCCATAAAATTCAATTTAGACATGATTTTTTACAAAAAACCTAATTCGCCTGGACTATAATTGTTATTTTTAACTATGTTGTATCCATACTTTTGTTTGTTTTTGTTCCTCAATTATATTTTTTCAATGCTTCAGTTTGTTGTAGTAGTAGTAGTTTATTTAAATAGGAAATCCTAATATTCACAAACATTCTTAAAGACATAACAAAAAAATTGATAAAAATACAATAAACTATAGTCATATCACAATATGTTCATTCAGACTTACATTTATCATCAAATACCACAAAATTCACAACTGTCACAAGTATTTTAAAAGTTTTTTTTTAAATATTATAAGCTTATCACATACCTACTTTAACTTCATTTGGTAAAGAGTTAGTTATATCACAGACAAAATAGCTATCGCCACAGACCGCTCCTGGAATAGGCCAGCAGTTTTAAATTTCCGAATTGCCGGTAGAGTACACCACCAGCAGAATTTTAGGAAGAATCAAATACAGCGGCCCGCATCTCTAAGCGTATCCTAGCAACATATAAACAAAACTTTGGTAATGTTGCCAGGCGTACTTACGGATTTCTTTTGTACACTTTTTTATCAACATCTGTTTTTTGCGTTACTGTATTTACTTCAATGTATGATGTAGGTATTGATAAAAATGTTTTTAAAGAATCAACGAATATCTATGTATGTATCATATAATATTCTGCAGTGGTGTTACAATTAAGTTATTTTATCACAATTTCGTTAATTAACTACCTACTATTTTCATTTTTTGGTATTGAAATACTGCAGAAAATATATTTCCAAATAAACAAAATTTGTAAGAATATTTTAAACAGCTTGTAATATAATTTTTTTAATATTTGATGATGACGATAAATTTATTTAATATGGTGGGTTATTAGTACGTCGCGGATGTAGGTACAGTTTTTTTTTGTATTTTGACATCCACTTATAGGTTTAATAATTAAAGGTAGAAAGAAACTTTAAATACAAATGTACGACTTTTCCTTTATTTCATTCGACATCAAAATTTACTGGCATAAAATATATATGTTTAAAATAAAAAAAATCATTAAAAAAAAATAAAATTCATCCTTATGAAAATAACAAACAACGCTTTTTATAACTAACCTTTACAACAACATAAGGAGAATAACTAAAAACGAAATAACATTAATATACCTACAATTTTTACAAATCAACATGCAAGTGATTGTGATGATACAGTTGAAAATATGTTTCAATTTACTATTAATTGCTTCAAAAACAAATTCAAAATTATCAAGCATTTCGTCCTGTATTTTTTTTTAATACTTGCAAATTTTCAGGTAAAAAAAAAATGTCTAAAGGACTGACAATGAGATCGGGGCTGTTTTCTGGCCACCTAAGGTTTCTAATAATATTTTTTAGTGTTCGTTGACGGGATTCTTCCTCCAAAATAAATTTGCCAATATTCCTGAAGAACTTTTGCACATTATTGTTATTTGAATAATACAGTTAATTATGTTTTATTTTTCGTCATCAGAATAACCCATTGTAATTTTTTTAATTTTTTAAATTAAAATGGGTTATTCTAATAATGATAAATCCCATGTATTTTTAAAAGAAGGTTCGTTTCTGTCGTTTTTGTCTGATTGTGTGCGAGAGAGATAGAGTTATAGTGTGCGATAGAGATAGAGTGACTCTGTCCTCATAGAGAGCTTATCTCTCTCTCTCTCTCTGCTGTCTTCAGGAGTCTCCCCAGCAATTTCAGGACACCTAGGGAGGGAACGTGGGGTAGAGCGCGTGGCCTTGTTAAGCCTTCGTTATCGATCTATGATGTCACACAGTATAAGAAAAAAAAATGGTTTTTGCTCGTAACTCGGAAATGGCTGGAAATATAAACAAATTTCCCCTTGGTTCTGAGTAGAGCACTCGGTGGGTGACGCAGAGCGGGGTGTCACAATATATGAAAGAAAAAAAAACAGTATTTGCTTAGACTCTTAAGTATCAAAAAATCTCCCATGGTGAACAAATAAATCTCCCATGGTGAACGAGTGAAAAACGTCAAAACCCGCATGTCAAAAAAAAAATCGGGACCAACGGTGTGTGACGTCATAGGATAAAAAAGTGTTTATAACTCGGAAACGGTGCGTTGAATCGAAAAAATAATTGAAAAATGTCAACCCCTCCCTCCCGGGTTCTGTATGTTCCTTCTGCGTTGAATGCAAAAGGTCCGAAGTCCGTATGTCGAAAATAAATTCTGGAAACAAGAGGTATGTCGTGTTATAGTAAAAAGGCCGTATAACTCGGAAACGGTGCGTTAAATCGAAAAAATAATTGAAAAAATCTCCCCACACCCCTGGTTCTGTATGACAGTTCTGCGTTGAATGGAAAAGGTCCGAAGTCCGTATGTGGAAAATAAATTTCGGAAAGAAGAGGTGTGTGAGGTGATACAGTAAAAAAGGTCTTATAATTCGGAAACGGTGCGTTGAATTGAAAAAATAATTAAAAAAATCTCCCCACTACTCTGGTTCTGATTGTCCGTTCTGCGTTGAATGGAAACGGTCCGAAGTCAGTATTTTGAAAAACAAAAAAGTTAGTCAAAAATTGCAACAGCAGTAGCGAACGCATTATCTTATCTCTGTATTGATTGATGATTTGCTGTTTTTTTTTTAAATAAATTTCATATTCAACTACTTGAGGTTCCAGCAATCTTACATTGTGTTAATTTTTTGAACACCTTGTGTCACATATATGAGCACTACCAATGACATCCATGATATGCAACACTTGTGTCAATAATTATTTTACCTATCTAAAGAAATCAACAATAAGAGGCAGTACCCATCTAAGGATACACAACCTGTATAATGCAATTTTTTAAACATAGGTGTTAATATCGTACCATATTGGAAGTCGACGCACAAATCTAAAAACATTAATTTCGAGTTTTTGAATTTTTCCATTCCAAGGTGATATAATAATTAATTAGGTAAATTCATAGTTTTAATTCTAACTTGATTTATTTTATTTAACATTTAAGGCAAATGTAATTTCCAAACACAAGATAAATTCCATATATCTTTAATTATATAATTGAAAGCATTAAATTTATTTAGCAGTTATTATTTGGCAACAAAGCCACCGTTGGAACTGCCGCCTATTACCAAGTAGAAGAGTTACCACGCTAAATTTTATAGCTGGAAGTTGGCTAAGGAGACCCTGCTTCCATTTCGGGTTCCCAATTTCCAGCATTTAAGTAGCAGTCTGTAGAGGATACGCTATATTGTCTGTGGTTATATTCAATTAGTCTTCACACGAATAATGAGTTCATACCTTTCTGGTATTGGATCTGTCTATATGAAAGTTATTTGCACCTCTAGTAACGTACTCATGAAGTTCATGATTAAACCTGGTGAATGGACTGAAATAATTTGGCATCAATCCTTTGATTATCTTGAAGATGAAGATCATTATTTTTATTAATACAAATTAAAAGTTTGCATTTAAATATAAAATTTCTATAAAATTATTAATAACCATTTTTTTTATTAGAAATTTAATAATACCAGTAGTCAGCAGTGATACTAGCACTAGCACAAGTGCATCTACTACAAGTTCACCAACAACTACAACTTCTGGAGGAACCAAACTTAATATGTTTAAAAACTTTTTTAAGTATGTTATGGTTTTCTCTTTATTTTTGAAAAGTTTGTGTGTGTATGCGCTTAATCATATTTTTTTCACTAAAAATAAAAAAATATTTATAATGTATCTTCGAGTGATATTTTAATACAGTACTGTTTTAACTGAAATATTAAAAAAGTACTGTCTTATCATGATTTTATATGCAAAATTTTCTTATAATGAGCATCTGCACCAGTTTCTTTTTCTTGCTTCATATATTTTCTAATTATTCTTATTCTTATTACAATTATTTTATACGTTTTTCTAAATTTTTGTTTAATTGGTATTTAAACTTTATTTGAAAACATAATATTTCAGTGTTTTAAGTGTATATTTACATTATTGCTGCTCTACAAATTTTTTGTATTAAGTATATTCATTTGTTTGTTTTTACATTTGTTTGTGCATAAAGTCTAATAAGCCAAATAACTGCCTGATATTTTCTAACATTACCTAGCTTTGGATTTTTTATTTATTATTTATAACTTTTGTGAACATATTTAGTTCTTAGATGTACAGGGTGATTCACTATATTTTGACCCCCCTTTAACTTTTTTGTTTTGAGAGTTATATAAAAATGTGAAATATAAAAGTTGCACGAGTTTTTATGAATTTTTTGAAAATGATAGTAGAAAAACAAATGAAGTCCAAACAAAATGGCCCTGCTTTAAGTTAAATGGAACACACTGTATATTTTTACATATTTGGATAGAACGTTCCCTGTCGAGCATAGTCATGTAGGATTTGTTGGGTTCATCGTTAACAATAAGCGAGATACTATTAAAAAACGAAAAGGTTTTTTTATTAAGAAAATAAGACATCTTGTAATTGTTAAACCTTTTTCAGGTATTTCTGCCTTTTTCAAATTACGTAAGGATTTACAGATTTAATTATAATATATTTTGACAGATCAGACATTGATATGGTCCAAAATGCGTATAGGTATTTTAACTAAATCTCACTAATTAGGTCGTGAGATGCCTAATTACTCATGGACAATGTTATATGGTAGGCCGTGACAGTGACAGGTACCTAATGTTATGATAACATTGTTATTGTTTGACTGTTTGTATTATTATTTAATTAAAATGGGTTACACAGAAGTAGAAAATTGAAATATTATAGGAATTAAAATAGAGCAAAATTCTTCTCCATACTCTATTTTAATTCTAAATAATTTTCTACTTCTGTGTAATTTATTTTAATTAAATAATGATACATACTATCAATCAATAACAATGTTGTCAAGACATTACTACCTGTCACTGTCACGACCTACCATATAATGTCCATGAGTAATTAAACCTCTCACGGCCTAATTAGTGATATTTTGTTACATTACCTATACGTATTTTGGACTGTATCAATGTGCGATATATCAAAATATATTATAACTAAGTCTGTAAATCCTTACCTAATTGGAAAAAAGGCAGAAATGCCTGAAAAAGGTCTAACAATTACAAGATGTATTATTTTCTTAATAAAAAAACCTTCTTTTCGTTTTTTTAAAGTATCTTGATTATTGTTACAGATGGACCCAACAAACCCTATATGGCTATGCTCGACAGGGAACGTTCTATCCAAATATGTAAAAATATACAGGGTGTTCCATTTAACTTTAAAAACATTCGCGGCCATTTTGTTTGGACTTCATTTGTTTTTTTACTATCATTTTCGAAAAATTCATAAAAAATCACATTTTTTTATAACTCTTAAAACAAAAAAGTTAAAGGGGGGGTCAAAATATAGTGAATCACCCTGTACCAGGTGTTCTATTTTGATGGAAATAGTTTAGTGGAAAATATTCTCTGTACATAAAAACAAATAAATGTAATAAATAATAATGACAAATGCACAATTTTTCAGATTTTGTGGGCATTGATCGCAATGTCCCCTAGATTCTGATGGCCTACAAACGTCAAAATTTATGAGCAAACGTCACCCTTATTTTAATATATCTGATAACATGATTGATAAAACCAAATCGGTATTTAATGCTCAAAAAAAAGTAAAAATGCTGCCATGTATTCCTCAATATGATGGCGGTGCTACTCAAAGTAGAACACACTGTATATTGTTTTTATTGAGTTTATTATAATTCAGGTTTCCATGGAAATATATCTTGATGTCTTTTGGACAAGTATGATAATAGTTAATACACACAATTTTAGCCTAATTTTGAAGAAAGGAGTTAAGTCAGCTTTGTGTCCTTGGATAGGGACCGCAAAATTGTTGATTTTCGGAGAAAATGTTATTCTTGATAAAAAGTTTTGCTTCTCTTGGGAAGCCATAGGCAGTAATCTAATATGTAATAAAACATACAGGGTATTAAAATATTTTTAAATTAAAGAAATGCTTAAATACAGGCCTTAGTAAGGAAAAAAACAATAATCACATTTTGCAAATAAAAAGATGCCGCAATTTTTAACTATCTTACATGCCATATAATTCCCATGCATATTTCCTTATAAATGTCGAAGTCGACATATTTATCTTTATTAACTGCCCACCAAATAGTTTTTATTAATAATGCTAATCCTGGAGCAACGAATTTATCTTGTGAAATGTTATGGAATCGGTAATGTTTCATATCGATATGCAATACAAATTTTTAAAAAGATAAGAAAAAGAATAGAATTATAACGATGCTGCTACTGTTGTAGTTATGGACCCTGTACAAGATAATCCAAAGGTGTCACTCAGGAGAAGGCCAGAAAACATAGATATTAGCAGATCTCATATTGAAAGAATTTTAATATACAAATTGGAACAAAAACTTCTTTTTGATACCTACTCTATATCTCGAAAAAGGTGCGATTGCGGACCTATGATATTAAGAACTTTTTTATTGGAATGAAGCACCCATATAAGTTAGTTATAGTTTATCATAGTGGATAAGTAGGATCATAGAAAAACGAATCAAGTTTATTTCAACAAACCGATACAAGGGGTTAATCGATCGTGAACTCTGTGATGTACTAATGATGAACTTCAGAGTGTATTCATGTAAATTCTTTTTTAATTAATTCTGAAGTAGGTTGGACCAGGCTGCAGTACCAAGCAATTTCCATTTACAAAATTAATTATTTTATTAAACGCAAAAGAAGAGTTTTTGCTATCTATATGAAATATAATATGAAACTAAAATGTGTACCATGCAACATCTATTCACACACAAACAACAACAAATTTGTTTATTAACAATTCACACAACTAAAATTAGAAACACGATATTGCCAGGTCTCATTCTTTCAGATGATAATCACTGCATACTTCATGGAGAGAAACTAAGCAACATCAAATTTTGCTTAAATCAATTAACTGCTGGGTTCTAAGTTAAGGAGAAAACAAGAAATAAAAAAAGAAACTGACACCCTGTAACTTTTTTTTTGTGAAATATTTCATTCGTATATTTGTAGGAGACATATTATTTTTCATGTTAATTATTATAACAGCACAACCCTAATTACTGTTTTACAAAAATGTTAAACTTATATAATAAGTCTTGGAACAAACAAAATATTGCACATATTGGCAGAAAACATCTAATGCATATGCATCTATCGAATAATGCATAATGTATTTAAAAGGAGCACAAATGCTGCAAGATAATCTTCAGGTCAACATATGATCCTTGGGCAGAATATACATTAATCCAAAGTTGCTGCATTTATTTTACAAGTTATAGGGCATTTAAGTTTTTGAAAAACGCTGTTTGATTAATTAAACTTGACCTGAAGATTTAACTAAATAGAGGTAGAAATTCACTCAATTTGTGTATAATTATATTAATCCGTGGCGGAGATACCCTTATTAAAAATAAAAATTATTATTCAAAAAACGAATCATTTTTGAGTTACCTATTATTCTTTAAATAAATTAAAAATCTAAAAGCTTTAACAGAGCCAATGTATGGTAATTTTTTATTATAAATGCAATTTAATCATTAAATGTCCAGAAAATTCAATGACAGAAATTTGCCCTTTACTATCTTAATGATTGCATTATGTAGGTATATTTTAAAACTATTTACAACAAAAAATTTTCCCACATTTTTGTGAAACAAATAATAATTACCCAAAAAATTGCTCATTTTGCGAAAAAAATAGCTGATATATTTATCTTTAGAAATGCAATTGTCAATCAATTTTCAAATCAGTCAGTGGTGATGAAATTCCTGAATTTGTAGATTTAATGAATTTTTACCTTCATTTAGTTAAGTTACAAGCTCATGTTTCATTAATCTACATCAGACATCTTTTACATTGTTTACATATTTTTGATCTTCAAAAACTTGAACACCTCGACACTTACAAATAAAGGAACTTCAATATTATTTAGTAGCATTAGTGTTCCTTCATTTAAATGCACTCTGTATAAGGTAATATACATATTTATATGTACCAGAGGAATGTGTGTTGTGGTTGCCTCTAGATGAGCATTTGAAGCTTCGTAGCCATGAAGACTTTTGATCAGTAATAAAAAAGAGCCAACATATTAAAGTTTTCAGGAAATTTCACTGAAAAGCCTATTTCCAGAAGGTCTCCTTTATAGATATTCAGCCATATTTCAATTTTGTCATAAATTTTGTTTGAAATTTCTTTTTCATTAATCTGCAAGCGTAAAATGGTATGGGTTCTATGCTTCGTTATCAAACTATGACCACTTTAATTTTCTCTACCCGCCATTGTTAATAATAAAGTTATTTCATAAATCTACAATATTTTTTGCATTAATTTAATATTAATTTGAATAGACTAATTGGAATATAACCATAAATAAACATTTCCAGAAATTAAATGATAATTTTGTTTTTAGATCATTTGTTCCACCAGTGAGAGATGAAGAAAGTGAAACTCAAAGGAAAGCCCATGCCAAACGAGTTCGTGAAACGAGAAGATCCACTCAAGGTGTTACCTTAGAAGAAATTAAATCTGCAGAGCAGTTTATAAAGAAACAAAACAATAACAATAATGAAATGGTAATTCCTAAAAAATATAATAATATCTTCAGCATATTTATCCGTAATATTATTAAAATCTTTAAAAACACAAATTAAACCGGTGACTCTCCCCATTAAATGGCGGATCGAATATAGTGGATCGAATATGGCGGACCGAATATTTAAAATTTTAATATATCGAAAAATAAACAATATTGTCTAATCCTACATGAAATTTTAAGTAAAAAGTATATCTAGTAATTTTTCGATTAGAAGCATATTTTCTGAGAAAAAAATTCATGAATAATTGAACATTTTAATCTATTTATTTGTATTGTGTTTGCAACAGAAAGAGAGATATTAAAAAATGTGTATGCGGTTAAAGGAGTTTTCGGAGTCGTTATACCTCGCAACAATTTTAAGTATAATTGAAAAATGTTTACATAATAGACTGGTTCGGTGTAGAAAAATTTCAGGACTTGAATTGTTTGAAAATATACCATCCAGTGGATTTTGACAATACTATCATAAGTTTTCTTTAGATATCTAAGGTATATCTACTTTACATTAAACAAAACTTCGTCAGTAAAGTCAGTGTTTCAAAAATTATCCTGTCTTAATTCGAAAATATCCCTTATTGGTGCATTGCAATATGTTTTTGGAATATATTTTTGATGTGCTTTAGTTAAAGGTTTGTTTACTATTAAAACCAGTGAAATGTTGATTTTTTTAATTTTATACTACATTAATATTTATGATAGTATTTAACTTGTTGAAGTTAATTTTTAAATAGTTTAAGGTTGTCTCTATTACGAAATTTAAATTTGAGGGAAGATTACTGTATAATTTAAATTTTAATTGTCTCTTAAAACCGATTACCCTTATTTTAAACTTCCATACATTAGAGTTAACCTGCGGTATGAAATAGAAAAAGTGAAATCTTAGTCTAATAATTTTTTTGGCACATGATACAATGAACTTAGAATTTGCTGGTGCACATGCAAATTATTGTCTTCCATATTTCTAATTTTAAAAAAATACCCATATTGTGTATTTGTAATAGGTTTCACTGGACTCATTTACATCACAAATTTATACAGGGTGTTTCGCATAAGAACCAACACAGAGCAGGGGCATGTTGGCAGACTTAAAAAATTATTACTTTATTTTATGGGGAATTTAATTCTAAACCATTTTTTACTCTTGTTAGTTTTCAAGAAACTTTGTCGTTTTCAACAAAAACACGAATAACAGTATTGTAGCTGTTTTATTTAAAATTATCGAAAAAATCAAAAGTTGGCTATGAATTTAAATGTCTAACTTGACGATCAGGAAAAAAGTCATTTTTTAATTTTAATAATTGTTTACCGAGTGTTTTGCAGATGGCCGGGGAGTTTTCATTTAGCGAACAAGTTGACATGCTATAACTTATCATTGCAAATTATATGTTATTTCTGTTGTTTCAGTTGTTTGTTTTTCTATTATATTATTCAAGTTTGACGTTTAAATTCATAGGCAACTTCTGAATTTTTGATGATTCTATGATGATATTGAAATAAAAGGGCTACAATACGTATTATTAGTTATTCGTGTTTTTGTTGAAAATGACAAAGTTTTTTGAAAACTAACAAGAGCAAGAAAAGTTTTAGAATAAAATTCGCCATAAAATAAAGTAAGAATTTTTTAAGTGTGCTAATGGGTTAAAAAATTCCGTCGCATTTTAATGGTGCATCATCCCTTATCAACCCTTTCAAATGCTTCAATTGAACTCTACTTACTGTCAATTAATGCTCTTGGTACACTCATACCATGCACCAAATTTGATTTTTGTAGGTTCAAGTGTAACTCGAATATTGATTTTTTTTTAAATTTGAAACCCCACTTTCAAGGCCTACGTATAACATCTCAGGGGTACAGCTTAGTATAAAGGTAATTTGCATTAAATCACCATATTTTGTGTTCCCCTACATGCCCCATTTATACGGAGGCTACATTTGACCTTTAGAAACACGTATAAGTTTGTTTTCTCAAATTCCATTCTGAAAATTAATTTTTTTTAAAGCTTTTGTAATTTTTCATAAATGTCCACGGACAAGTTAGTGTGATCTCAAACAATGGCACACATTAGTCGCACCAACCGCCATGAAGTACTGCCCTTTGGCGCATTAAAATTTGTTGAAACCAGTATACATCGATTCAATTTTTTTTTCGGATACGTTCTGATTCACACTGTATGCAGACCATGTTGTTATTGATTAACATATATATATA
>NW_019417459.1:0-54422 GCF_000390285.2 Anoplophora glabripennis | reverse complement strand
AAGAAAAAAACCAGTGATGTATTTGGGATTGCAGTCAATAGTGCTAAGGGCTAATGTAATAAGAACACTCTGTGTTGTTGTCAAGCTTTCGGAAATGTTTATTTCCTTTCTCAAGACATCTATAAGAAATGACGAAAATGCTTAGAATAATAAGTTATAAAAGCTTATTATATACTTACAAACGTGAGATTATCCTATAAAAACCATCAAAAACGAAGTATACAAGAACATTGTTAAAATTTTAATTAAAAATAATTGTAACTATAGTATATAGTTACAATATAGTATATATAGTATATACTATACTATATATAGTATATAGTATATATAGTATATATACTATACTATAGTATATAGTATAGTAAAAGAATGTTTGACTATAGTTACAATTATTTTTAATTAAAATTTTAACAATGTTCTTGTATACTTCGTTTTTGATGGTTTTTATAGGATAATCTCACGTTTGTAAGTATATAATAAGCTTTTATAACTTATTATTCTAAGCATTTTTGTCATTTCTTATAGATGTCTTGAGAAAGGAAATAAACATTTCCGAAAGCTTGACAACAACACAGAATGTTCTTATTACATTAGCCCTTAGCACTATTGACTGCAATCCCAAATACATCACTGGCTTATATATATATATTAACTATTTAACCCTAGACTTTGATAAGTACCATTGTAAATGTCAGTTAATCTAATGGCAATTATTCAAACAGTCTGGTACATACCGTTAAAGCTGTGCAAAATATATTATGAGATCTTTAATTATACTTTTATTTCAACAGGCCACAGCATCGGATTCTTTAAATGGAGTGAATGTTACAATAAAAACTGCTTCGCCAACAATAATAACTCGTGAATGTGAAGAATCTCCCTCGGCAGTCGAAAGAAGGCCCTCATGGAGAATGAAAATAGATAATGGTACCTGCAAGGTAAGTACTTGTAATTTACATGCATGGAAAATATAATTTATGTAATACTAAAATCTTATATCTTGCATAAGGGATATTTTCTAGTGGTGATTTGTAAGTATTGCATCCTTAACATTCTTTTATTATACTTCATCGACATAAAGCAAACATCTTGTGAGATACAGTTATTCTTGTTCATAACATGAAAATAAACAGGCGATTTGTAAATGAACTTAGAAGTGACACAGAGCAAGAGTGTGTGGGCTTCCAAATATGAAGTTTGATCAAAAAGTAATGGAAATTGTTTTCTCAGAAAGTGTTATGCATCTGATCAGGGTGTTGGAAAAGGTTGTATTTTAAGTATCCTTTTAAGTTTCGGAAATAGGAAAAGTCACAGGGATAGGATGGTTGGGGCATTACAACAGTGTTGTGTTTTGGATAAGCAAAGCGGCATGCACCGGTGCATTGTGGTGCAATATCCATCAGTTGTCTCTCGGTTTGTCGTGTTCTCCTGATTTCCTCAAGCAAATTGTGCAAAACTGAGTAGTAAGTACTCTTTGTTAACTGTATACCCCGGTAGTAAGAATTCGTGATGAACTATTCCATTGTAGTTGAAGGAAACGGTTAGAAAGCCTTCACATTTGACCAGATCACTCCTCATTTTTGATATCTTCTTAGTATTCCTGAAAACATTTGTACCATTGATAAAGTCCTGACTGTGACATAGTATAGTCTTCAACATAGTGTGTCTGCACGTAATTCCATTTTTAACACAAAATATCGGACAAACTCTGATTCGACATTTCACGACAGAAAAATCGCCAAAAAGACTGAGATAAGTCTTACTCACTCAAACTAAAAATGGCAGCCGCCTGTTGTATCATAATCTCCTTATACCATACCGATATAAATTGCATATATATGATGCCCAAGCAAATAAATATTTTAAAAATGTTTTAAAAACACATCATTGATATGAAAAGTCAAGCAATGCTGATCGTGGTTAACACTTGAATGGGTGACCATCTAGGGAAGGCTCGCGATATTCATCCACCTTCTAATGGTTACAAAAGTTATGTAAATTTAGCCGAGGTTTCTATAGAAAGATAAAAATTTAAAACCGTTGGTCCCTCGTCTAAACAATGTTAGGCAAGTGGGAGTTTGGTAATATTTCCAGGTTGGGGGTTTAATCATAGTATCAGAAATAGGCCGATGTAAAATAATCAAAAAGGAAAGGAAAGAGGCCATGGAATCAATATTTTGAAACATTAACAGATGCTTCGGATTTGATTGATTGAATTGATTTTAAACTAAATATTTTCTAAATGTTTATTTAAAAAATGCTTACAGAAAAAAATAAAGAGAATCAAGAATAAAACGGAATAATTATGGTTTGACCTGTACATAACCGTCAAAATTAAACAAAGCACACACACAAATGTTCATATTGTCTATCATGATTTGGGTTGGATTCCCATTTCTGGGAATGATAATATTGATGTGTCTGCAAGTGAAACTTCAGAAATGTTAAGTATATTGTGATGTTCCTGTGAAGAAGTCTGCAACGTTTGAATGGATGTCTAAAAACTCATGGAAATTGTGAAAATGTTAGAAAGGTATGACAACTAGTGAGATCTGATCTGATTAAAGAGCTTAATTTAAACAAGGAAATGGTAAGAAAGATCTTAACCGAAAACTTAAAAATAAGAAAAATTTTTGCGAAGTAGAGACATCTTGGCATTTCATATGATCTTTCTTCAGTTTGGAGGTTTTTGACAGAGTAATTACTGGAGATGAAACTTGGTGCTTCCAGTGTAACCTTGAAACAAAATATCAGAGCATGCATTGGAAAACGAAAGGTTCACCAAGAACATAAAGAGCAAATGTCACGATTACAGATTAAAACTATGCTTGTTTCATTTTTTGATCACAAGGGCATTGTTCACGTCAATTTATTAAACAAGAACAAACTGTGAATTGTGACATTGTTAGATATGCTGACAAGGCTATGTAATGTAAGAAGCCAGTCATCTTACAATGGGGCATGGATGTTTTAATGCCACACCTGGAACGGATATTTAGACTGTGCTTTGCACACCTTTATATTCCAAAGATTTGGAGGGAAGTGGGGGTTGTGTTCATTCCCCAAAACAGGCAGATTGGATTACACCTCCCCAAAGGTGTATCGACCCATCACCCTGACCTCGTTTCTGTTGGAAATAATGGAAAAGCTGTGTAAGAGTTATATAAGGGATAGAGTGCTACACCATAACCAACATGCATACTCTCCAGGGCGATCTACCGACACTGCCCTTCACCAAGTGGTGAGCAGGATCAAAGAAATCCTTGGACAGAGTCCACTCTGGGGGTATTCATTGGCATAGAAGGGGCATTTGAAAAAACGACCTTCTCAAAAATTAACTCAGCTCTTCTGGAGAGAGAAGTTTCTCCTTCCATCTGTATATGGATATCAAATATGCTCACTAAAAGAGCTATACAAATCAGTGTGAGGGATGCCGAGAGAAATTGTTGCAAGCGGCTGCCCGCAGGGCGGTGTTTTATCACCACTGCTATGGAACCTAGTTCTAGACACATGACACCTCAACTTGGAAATTGGCATCTACAGCATCGCTTATGAAGATGACCTCACTATGCCGATTAGTGGAAAATTTGAATGGATTCTTTGCCAAAGAATGCAAACAGCCCTAAGAACTATTGAAATGTGGTGTGGAGACAATGCTCTGTCAGTCAACCCCAGGAAGACGTAAATGCTTCTCTTCAAGAGGAAGAGAAAACTCAACTCTCTTAAACACCAAGCTAAGTCTTACATCTGATTTGAAATACCTAGGGGTCACACTCTATGTAAAGCTAACATTGAATCTTCATTTTGAAAAGGCATACATATCCTATGAGCAGTGCCATTGGTAGAATTTGGGGAATGAAACCAAAAGTGATCATGTGGATAAACGCTGCCATTGTGAGACCAATGTTAGTCTACGGGACTGTCTGGTGGCCGAAAGTCCAGCAGACCACAGCTAAACAAAAGCTCAGCCAAATACAATTGCTTGTCTGAGCATAATTGGAGCTATGCGAACAACAACCACCATGGTAATGGAGGTAATGCTGTGTCTGCCACGTTTGGATATCTATCTGAAAGAAGTGGCCATGACGACCATGCTTCGCCTCAAGAACGTTGGTTTCAAACCGGATGTAGGATGTGAAGTCAGGAGTCGCCTATGGAATGGAGTCGTCAGGAAGATGCCCCTTCTGCAGGCAGATACTGACAGTATTTCTCCCCGGTTTGCGATCGACAGACCCCACACTGTACACATTAGGAAACAGGAGGAGATCACCGCGAAGATGTAATCAACGTCTTCGCAGACTGATCAAAAAGGAAGGAAGGTGCAGGATATAGAATTTATTCTAGATTCTTGCATATAGTGGGTTTAGTGGGCAATGGATAGGCATGCTACACTGGTACAAAGGGAATTAGCATGTATAACCATAGCCGCTAAAGAAATCGCCTGTAGGCACACTGTGAGTAAAACCATCACAGTGTGCATCTGCACAGATGGTAGACAAGCGATGCTAATCTTACGTAATCATGAGATAATAACTAGGTCAGTATGGGAATTCCACCAGGTACTGGTCATGGCCTCATTTTCCAACAGAACATCTGTTTGCTGGGTCAAGGGACACGAGCGGTGCAATGGCAATGAAGAAGCTGACACGCTAGCCAGAAGTGCATCGGGCCTCAATCCTTTTGGATCCGGTCACTCCAGTGTGTTTCCGTTATCAGCACTCGCTGAAATGAGCATGGAAACACACACACCCACAAAGAATTTATGAAACGGTGTAGTGAAACAAATACCTGTCAATTTGCTTAAAATAGCCTAGCAAGGATACAACCAAAAAATACCTGGCCATGTCTAGGTCAAATCTTCGTCTAATGACTGGTATTCAAACTGGACACTGCTGGCTAAGGAAGCACCTTTACAACATGAGGAAGTGTGGAACACCTCTTTGTAGGGGTTATGAACAGGAAGACGAGACAGTACTTCATGTGCTATACGAATGCACCGCTGTCTCATTAACAAGAGAATCCGTGTTGGGCTCGTTTTCTATGGCCTATATTAGAGAGATGTCCCTGAGCAACGTCATCACCTTCTTCTGGTTAACGGTTCAAGTGGATTGATCTGCTAATGGGAGGAAGTACAAGGAGCCCAATGGGGCCTAAGTGCTGTAGCTTTTTAAGCTACCCTCCCTAATATTCCAGAATTCCAGAAGGCTACATGATGCAGTTCATAAAAAGCAAATCACAAAATTGACCATCCACCTTATTTGCTGAACTTGACACTAAATTATTTTTATTTAATATGTATTTTATGAATAATTATAGCTTGTTATTGTAAAAAATATTGTCTGTAAAGAAATTATGTAAAGTACTAGTAATCAACTTGGGGTATACAGGATATGCCATTTAACACTCCCACTGTCAATATCTCCGAAATGAAGAAATTTATTTTAATTTCGGAAATTGGGGCTGTTAGGTCTCTCAAATAGCTTCAAATTGGAGTTATAATTGTTAGTTCAAATCTTTCTGTATAGATGGCATGGTGATATTAAAAAAATTTTTGTTCCCTGGAACGTGGAAATGCGGTCCATCTGAAAGATCGTTAAATTTTGAGTAATTTTTGTAATATAAAGTTTTTCCCTGCTTTTACTTATTTTCAAGATATGTCTACTTCAATATGCAATGAATGATATACCAGGAAAATCTATTATTTTATTTAAATCACACTGAGACACAATATTCTTTTAAAATATTGTTATAATGACTTTATTCACACCACATACTAACTAACAAACATTAATTATAAAAAAACAAATGATCAACTACAGAAAAAAAATTGTACAATGATAAATCATATAACTAGTATACTTTAATTGAAAGACGCAAACTGATAAAACTGTAATTATTGTAAAACTAATATGTGTCATCTGTCATTGTTATATTTTAAACAAATGACATGAGCCACCTATGACTGCATTTTTTAATAACATTTGATAAATTGCGGTTTGTCTCTGACCCATATAAGATTTACCATTGTACAATTTTTTTGTCTGTAGTTGATCATCCGTTTTTTTTATAATTTATTGTTTGTTAGTTAGTATATGATGTGAATAAAGCTATTATAGCAATATTTTAAAAGAATATTTTGTCTCAGTGTGATTTAAATAAAATAATAGATTGTCCTGGTATATCATTCATTGCATATTGAAGTCGATATCTCGAAAACAAGTAAAAGTAGGGAAAAACTTTATATTACAAAAATTACTCAAAATTTAACGATCTTTCAGATGGACTGCATTTCCACGTTCCAAGGAATAAAACAATTTTTAGTATCGCCACGTCAACTATACAGAACGATTTGAACTAACAATTCTAACTCCAATTTAAAGCTATTTGAGGGACCTAACAACCCCAATTTCCGAAATTAAAATAAATTTCTTCATTTCGGAGATATCGGCAGCGGGAGTATTAAATGGCACACCATGTATGTGTATGTTATTATACAGGGCGTTTTTAAAAGGAATAGTGCAAATAGTACAGAACCTTCATAAATAACAGTGGAAAAGAAATTTTATTTCCTTCATGTTGGAAATTAAATTTCGGTAAAATTAAAAATTATTAAAACAGTGAGATCATGATTACCTTAAAATACAACATTCCATTTCACCGGCTGTGATTAGTGTAATTTTTAATGAGATTCTGTTCAACCAATCAGTGGTCGCATATCTTGAGCGTATACGTAACGATTTGTCATTGTCCATTCTAAACGAATCATTAATGTTGGTGATGTTAAGATAGGAAATTTTTGTTACCAGTAGCACTCGTGCAATGTTGGGTTGCCTACGCACTGCGGTCACATGGCTTTTAAGCATTTATGAAGGCTCTGTACCAATGAATCTACAGGTAAAAATAACATGATTTGCATAAAATTGGCTTTGGTAAAATGTTCATCCTTTAAGAGACAAAGCCCCTCAAAGTTTACAAATAAAAAATACTTATGGTAAAGCTGCCGTAATTTGAAAACCAAAAATTGAGTATTCAAAAATAATTTTGGTTAATAAACGGTTACTTTTAAAACAAAAAGTTGAAAGAATTAAAAGTTTTAAAATAGACTAGATCATCATATGTATTTTTGAATACTAAATTCTTGCTAAACAAAAAAGCTATTGCAAATAATAAATTGAGGATTTATTTTAATCTTCCAAGAAGCAGACATTTTCAAAAAATGGTTGAAAAGTTACTTCTGCATCAGTAAAATATGTCTTGAAAAATTTGATTTTTTTTCACACATTTAATAAAATTATTGAATTAATTATAACAATTAAGATGCCATTACAAAATGTCAACGTGACAGCAGCCTACTATACAGGGTGATTCAGAACTTATCCAAAAAAAAAATTCTGGATGTACAGAGGACCCTTACAAATACAATTTTGTAAAGAAAAAATCAAAAAGGGCAGTTCGAAATTGATTTAAAAATACACTTCTGCACGGCACTGGAAACTGGTCCACTGTAAAACCTGACCTTGCACAATGAGACCGGCATAGCGGTGTGATAAAAACGGACAAAAACTTTCGCAAAGAAAGAAATATGTAAATAGAATTTTATAGCACCTATTTTATATCATCAAATTCAACTGCTTTTGCCTTTATTAATTAATAAAATTAATTTGTGTTTTTAAATAATAAAATCATTTGACATACCCGATGTTACAACAACAATTGTTCAAAATTTTATCCACTAACGTGTAAACACATTTGGGTCCGTCTTACTTTCTACGAACTAACACAAATGATGTCTTGCCTCACCATAACACAAATGCTTCACCATAATACAAATGTTGTCTTGCTTCACCATAAATTAAAACGATATCCATCAAGTTGCTATACACGCAAACCATTTTTGACACTAACTACTAAAAAACTTGTAAATACCACAGATAACAGGTAAAAACTACCGCAACGACGGATTTCAGTAGTAGTAGTCACATGGCGCTCCACGCGTATTGCGAATGACGCTAGAGACTACAGTTGTCCAGCTATGTAGTAGTTGAATGTACTATAACTTCAATAATTTTTTTCTCGGAAACTATAAGGATTTTACAACAAATTTTTTTATGTTATTAACTCCATTTCTCATGCCGCATCTATTCCCAAATTTTTTTGGATAAGTTGTGAATCACCCTGTATAAATTACAGTTCGATAAAATTCCTACCCTATGCCAATCATGCCGTGTAATTGATTTTACCTACGACCACTATTGTAAATCCTTAAAAACACACCTTCTGCGATACGGTGTGTTTTTAAGTATTTACAGTAGTGGTCGTAGGTAAAGTATAGTACGTAATACGTGGTGTAATGCAATTACGCACTCATAGAATCACGCACTCGCCGCTATGCGGCGTCTTGCGTAACTTTTCCATTCGTGCGTAAAATACTTTTTACAACACTTATTACGTAATATACTATTATATAATTTGTTTGCCCAGAAACCGTTAATTTTACAAAAATTACAAAGAGACCTCTTTGTATAGAATGAAATCAGGCTATCTGAAATGAATTTTTAAATGGTACGGCAGTAATAAGAAAAAAAGTTACGTATGAAACAAGTCTTTCAGGTGGCTATTTCTACCCATTACAGCCGTAGGGGAAAATCAACAAATTGTTTACTGAGTGCCTTCTCGATAGCTGAAAATGTCTACTTAATTTTATTTCTGTCACTCTTTTTGATATTTCAGAAAAAAATTAGAGACTACTTTTTTGGCACCCTCTTTAAGCGGTTGTATCTTCACAGGGGATGTTCAAATGAGATTTTTTTTATGAAAGATTCATCTTATTTTTCGACAAGGAATCACCCTCTGAATCGTTTTGCATTTATTTATTTACACCCTGTATATTGGAAACTGAGTGTCTGTATCTGTAAGAGGTGAACATTTTTACTAATGTAACCTTTATGCAAAATATGTTCCTTTTAGCTATAGCTGGTGCCATTTGTGCTCCTCTTGAAAACACCCTGTACATTACATTAAAGTTGACAATAATTATCTGCGATTAGTTTAAGTTGGAAGATGCCACAAAACCACAGGAAGGTCCTAGAACACCTCCATTTATTCGCAGAGCCAATGCATCCTCAAATACTGTTCAAAGACCATCCTCGGAGCCAATTGAAACTGCAGATACAACAGTTACAATACAATTACGAAGGCCGAAATCACTAGAGGAGAAAGGTTGGTATGAATATTTTTTTTGTATGTAGTATATTTAACTGTTTTTTTTTACCCGAGTTCTCAACTAAATTCAGAATGATGACTGGTCAATTAAGTGAGATTAACTGACTTTTTATGATGTTAATGATATAGAAAAATATTTCAAATAAAAGCTGAACGAAATCAATTTGTTGACATTTTAAAATTATATTGAATTAAACAGGGTCCCATTTCTTATGTGTGGTATTTTAATTTTTTCTAATGTAACACCCTCAATGTTATTGCATTATTTATTTTCTCGTTGAATTCAGTGGTACTGGTCCTGTGTTATATAAAGTTTTTTTTATAATGACATTTGCAGCATCCTTGAAAATATCTGGAACTAAACTTGATAACTGATAAGTTTCTCTATTGGTCAAGTATAAAAAATCCTATTTGCATTACTTACTCAAAATGTTTCAAATGGAAAAATAGTAATTATAAACCTTAGAAGTTCAAAGTTCTCATTCTTTGATCAAATTTTGTTTTATTAAATAGAATCCTGTATTAAAATTGATTCAGGCTTATAGTTTGCTAGTTCGCAGTTTATTATAATTTTTAAAGCATAAAGGGCGCATGTTTTTCAATAACAACATAATTTTTATCTCTAAGAGTGGCATGCATACTACACTGACTTGATATTTTTAAAGAAAAAAATGGTATGCCAATGATTTTTTCCCAAATAAAATTATTTTTAAAATCCACTTTCCATTGGAAAGATAAGAGCTCTCTTGAGTTTTTGTCCTGCGATGATCCGTTTTTGAGTAAAAAAAATAAAAAACATGTATTGTCCGTAATTAATTAATATAATTAGTATGGAGGAATACAATTCTGCAGTAAACCTAGTTGGCCTGGAATGTCTCACTTGCATTTGTAACATTTTGAAGTAAGTCATGCGGATTCGAAAATATTAATTAATTTCCTTTTTCTTTTCTCTAAAATTTTTTTATTATTATTTATTATTTTTGCAATGGAACATTTTTGAACCATACTTTATAAAGCAAACTATCATTAATTTTCCATGTAGAATCACACCCTTAAGGTGGCCATATCCCTGGCCGAGAAATGGTGAAATTTCTGGCATTTTTAGGTACTGAAATCTTGAAAAGTAAAACGTGTAGAACAAAAGTAAGCACAAAAATAAAATCCTTGATGTTTTGTTTATTCATTGTTACCATTTAAATTTACCCNCATCCTCGGAGCCAATTGAAACTGCAGATACAACAGTTACAATACAATTACGAAGGCCGAAATCACTAGAGGAGAAAGGTTGGTATGAATATTTTTTTTGTATGTAGTATATTTAACTGTTTTTTTTTACCCGAGTTCTCAACTAAATTCAGAATGATGACTGGTCAATTAAGTGAGATTAACTGACTTTTTATGATGTTAATGATATAGAAAAATATTTCAAATAAAAGCTGAACGAAATCAATTTGTTGACATTTTAAAATTATATTGAATTAAACAGGGTCCCATTTCTTATGTGTGGTATTTTAATTTTTTCTAATGTAACACCCTCAATGTTATTGCATTATTTATTTTCTCATTGAATTCAGTGGTACTGGTCCTGTGTTATATAAAGTTTTTTTTATAATAACATTTGCAGCATCCTTGAAAATATCTGGAACTAAACTTGATAACTGATAAGTTTCTCTATTGTTCAAGTATGAAAAATCCTATTTGCATTACTTACTCAAAATGTTTCAAATGGAAAAATAGTAATTATAAACCTTAGAAGTTCAAAGTTCTCATTCTTTGATCAAATTTTGTTTTATTAAATAGAGTCCTGTATTAAAATTGATTCAGGCTTATAGTTTGCTAGTTTGCAGTTTATTATAATTTTTATTGTTATGTTGGCTAAAGCCTAAAAGATGGCGTTGATGTGCAATGTAAAGGGCTTATTTCAATTTTAGTATAGTAAAGATATTACTAGATTACTGATTATGAGAAACCATAAACAATCATAGGTGTATATTATACACATTATAATGCTATGCGAATATTTAAGGGTGTGATTCTACATGGAAAATTAATGATAGTTTGCTTTATAAACTATGGTCCAAAAATGTTCTGTTGCGAAAATGCGGGGTGTTAAAATTTAAGAAAAGACGGAAATTAATTAAAATTTTCGAAATCGCTTGAGATATTTCAGTGATATTTAGTTTGTAGTGATAAAGCATAAAGGCGCATGTTTTTCAATGTCAACATAATTTTTATCTCTAACAGTGGCATGCATACTACACTGACTTGTTATTTTTAAAGAAAAAAATGATATGCCAATGATTTTTTCTAAAACATGTATTGTCCGTAATTAATTAATGTAATTAGTATTGAGGAATACAATTCTGCAGTAAACCTAGTTGGTCTGGAATGTCTCACTTGCATTTGTGACATTTTGAAGTAAGTCATGCGGATTCGAAAATATTAATTTCCTTTTTTTTTTCTAAAATTTTAACAACAGAACATTTTTTAACCAATTTTTGAATGTTTGAAAGCAAACTATCATTAATTTTCCATGTAGAATCACACCCTTAAATATTCGCATATCATTAAGGAACATCCTGTATAACTTCCCACAGTGCAATAAATAAAAATTAATTTTTAAGTTGTCGGATATGTATAAATGATTATCATGTGTATTAATTTCAGAACAAGATAAAGAAAATGATGTTAGGAATGCCCAAGCAACACTTGCTACACAAGCAGCTATACAAAGAAGAAGAAGGCCTAAGAGACGGTCAACAGGTGTTGTATCATTTGATAACATAGATGTAAGTAACTTTTAACATACGCTCCACTTTCTGCCAGTTTGATCATATTGAAGCTTAGGCATTGAGTAGCAGTGACCATTTAAAATATAATACGCTTTGTACGTTATATCTCACCCATATTGCTACTGACTTCTTAGACGATCAAGGCCAAGCTGATGATACACTGACCTCATAATGCCTTTGTCAACTTAAATTATGAATTAATTATCCAAAACTTGTTTGATTTCGGACTTACAAAATCTCTCTTATGTTTTTTCCTAGTAGACCGAGCACTAGAGGTAAGTGGGTATGCAAAATGTAAGGACCGAATTACATTACATTACAATGGATTTGAGTTAAGAATAGGTCAAAGCTTAATAATACGGATTTTGCCGGTCCATTTTTTTTACCCCCTCTCCTCTTATTTGCAAAGATTGAGCATATGCTATAAAATCATTTTAATGATTATTTCAGTAATGATTTATAGTTTTTTCTAATGATGAAAGTGATGATAGGTTGTTCAACGAAGAAAAAAAAACAGAAATAAAATAAAAACATACAGGGTGTAATTTTGATCAGAGTAATCTTTATACAGAAACTACCTTTGACCTTTAAGAAATTGTGGCGTGCATTGTTATCAAATCACATAATTTGAGAGAAAGGAGAGAAATTTTATTGGAAAACAAATTTTCACACCATCCATGAGATATTGCTCTTTGTGTTCATCAAGGAGCCTTATTACTCAAAAATTTCATCTTTCATGTAAAATAAACTGTAAAACTAACAAATTATTTAACATAATACTCGAACAGTAGTAAATAAATCAACTAAATAAAAATAAGTATACTCACGTGATTTTTACATCGTATGCTAAAAATTTCCTTCATTTCCAAACATGCGTCTTTCAATAAGTTGCACCATGAAGTGTCTCACGTTATCCCATGAATAATAAAACACAACACTACAACACTGCACTATACAAATTATATTTAAATTGCATTAAAAACTAATACTTCATGTAGAAAGTTCCAAAATTACGTACCTGCTGTATTATAAACACCTCGTAAACTGTTAAAATGACAACTAAAATAAATGTAATAAAATAAGCATTGCCATAATTGGCCATACCTGTTTCCCCAAATTAATGTCTGCTTTGTTTTTTGCCCGTCTACCACCCTGTTGTCTTACATGTCAGATGTAAAGTCATCTTACATATTTCAATCATATAAACAATAATCAAGCACATAGCTGCGAAACTATTAGTCGAAATGGATCCTCGCCAAATACATGTTTTCATACAGAACCATACTTCACATTATATAATAGTTATTATTTTGTATCATTTGCAATTTCATTTTGTTGCTGTTTTATGTTGTTTTGGTTCAGTTTAAGATGTCTAGCACCGATTTAGCTGATGAAGTGGCTACAAAAAAGAAGTGTGGAAACATACCGTATGTTATTTAAAACTGTATAACAGTAATGGTTTTATTCATTTTGCTCTGCCATTCCGCAAGTTTTACACAGTTGGTTTAAAAAACTAACTGGCAACACCGAGAAGTTCGTTGATACAATTATTTACTATCGAAATAAATGAAATAGACCCCTGAGTTTGGAAACTGATTTAACAAAATCAAGGAGCTATAAAATTTGAAATTTGGACCATATATAGGGTGTCTCATAATTAGTGTCCAATAATTTACCACTTGATTCTATTGCTTAAAATAATATTTTTTCATATAAACATGGGTCGAGAAATGCTGCCTAAGGGAGCTATGCCCCCCCCCCCTAAATGGGACCTCAAAAAATTCATTTCCTTTTAATATTATTTTAATTAATTTTAATATTTCCGGACCATTTGGAAATGGAGCATTTTATCGAAAGAAATAAAGAGTACCTTTTTTGTAGAGGAAATGAAGGTCTATCATATGTTGGCCTCTGAATTTGAAAATTCCGAGAAGCAAAAAAATTGGGGCAAAGAGTGACCGCAAAATCCGCCCGTTTTTGCGTAGTGTGTAGCAAGAACGGGGAAGGTTGTACAGAGGTCTCCGTGGGCTTAAATTGATCGTCATGAAAAATCTAGGTGAGCATAATTCGATTTTTCCAATATTTGCCCGACTTATCCCTACTTAAGGGGTGGAAACCACCCCTAAAACAAGAAATATGAGAAAATAGTCGATAAATTCTTGGTAAAATTGGGGGAATTTCACATGGCAAGGGTAAAATCAGGAATGTCCTTCTAAAAATGCTCATGATAAACCCACCCCCCGCGTGGGGGTAAAACAAAAGATCGAATTATGGGACCCATCTTTCGTATCATTTGTCGGGTAGTGGGGGAAACAAAGTACTTCATGAAGTGGATATCGCCATGGTAGCGCAGTCGGTCGAGAGTGCGGTGGCAAGCATTTCTCGGCTAGGCTTCCTACTCTGGTCCGGGTTCGGTCCCCGGTGTCGGCACTGGGAATGTCGATGGATAATGGGTGTTTGTCCGCGTTTTTTCAAGTGTAGCCCCCTTCCGCACAAGCCTTTGGCTTTTGGATTTGGGGGTTGTCTCATTTCTGTGGTGTTTTTATGTTTTTTTTTTAATATCATTCCCCGTCTGCTATCGGCAATAGGGGTGGTTTTATCCCCACGCGGGGGGTGTTTTTCACCTTGAGCATTTTTAGGAGGGCATTCTTGATGTTACCCTTGCCATGTGGAATTCCGCCAATTTTTACCTAGATTTTGGTGACCATTTTTTCTGTTTTCTTGTTTTAGGGGTGGTTTCCACCCCTTCAGTAGGGGTAACTGATCAGAATCCAACAGAAGAACGAATTATGGGGGCATGTATTTCATATCATTTGGATTTATAAGGAAGAGTGGCACAAAAAAGGCAATTCATGAAGGGAACATCATTTGCTGCCGGTTTTTGGCAATAGGGGTGGTTTTACCCCCACGCGGGGGATGTTTTTCACCTTGAGCATATTTGGAAGAACATCCCTGATCTCTTCCTTGCCATTCAAATTCCCGCCAATTTTTACCAAGAATTGATCGACCATTTTCTCACGTTTCTTGTTTTAGGGGTGGTTTCCACCCCTTAAGTAGGGGTAAGTCGGACAAATATTGGAAAAATCGAATTCTGCTCACCTAGATTTTTCATGACGATCAATTTAAGCCCACGGAGACCTCTGGACGACCTTCCCCGTTCTTGCTACACACTATGCAAAAACGGGCAAAAAAATGGGGTTTTTTGCTGACGACCCCCCCAATTGAGACACCCCTGATCAGAAAAAAAAAATTATGATCTATTTCGACTTTTAATGAGTGTTCATGGTGTCAAAATTCATAATTTTCCTTCAACCCATTTCAGAAATATTTAAAAAAAAATAAATTTTTTTAGGCCCCATTTAGGGGGACGTAGCTCCCTTAGGAAGCATTTCTTGACCAATGTTTATATGAAAAAATATTCTTATTTTAGGCAATAGAAAGTGGTAAATTATTGGACACTAATTATGAGACACTCTGTATAACCTCACTATTACTCTATTGTGTGCTAAAATTTCAGTTTTGTTATCCCATTTCTCAGTTACTAATGAAAATGTTGAAAAAATCACGGTTTTCTGCCTACAAAATTAATACCTCTCAATTTAACTCGTAATTTTTTTGTGAATTGATAAAAAAATTCCAAATTTTTACCGAGGATAAGTCGAACTATTATCTTTAAGACTGTGAAGGTCATTTACCTCAAAAAGGTCTTCTTTTTTTAAATTTTAAGCAAAACAGCAGGGACTGCCATCTCCGTAAATATTGCGTTCTTTAATAAAAGAAAACTGATACAGGTAGTAAATAACTGTAAACAACAATCTGAAAAAAATGGTTACAATAATATAGTTATAAAGGTTGTACTGTTTTATATACCTTGCATTTATTAGTTATCCGGTTGTTCCCAATGGGGGGGTGCGCGGCATGGCGGCGACAAGTGGAAGACGTTCAGCGAGCGGCGGCGGCTCAAATATTTTATTTGTAGAATCATTTTCTGGCTTTTTTCATTATTATTGGGTATTTGATCAAACTCTTCGGAAATATTAGAAAATTTGTAATCTTATTTTGAGACTGTTGGTTGTGTTAAGTGTTACCGCAAAAAAATATTCTTGAATAATCCCCAGAAAACATGTTTTTAAAATTGTCGTTGAGCATAAGTGGCAAATTTATGTTATCCGTAATGTTATTTATGTATACATAATATTCTGTTTGACCCAATTGTGTCGAAGATGCTTTTCTTCGGTTTCCAAACTCATGGGTCTATTTCATTTATTTCGAAAGTATGTAAGTGCAGTTAAAAATGAACTATAACTCGACTATTTACTTGATTAAATGCAGTAATAATTTCAGTATTCTGGGGAACATGTATTATTACCCATGACAAACTAACCCCACTTAAAGTGACACTGTATATTATATGTAAAAATTTAAAAGGATCGGCATTAACATGTTATTCTACAATGTGATGTAATCGGATTTACATCTATAGGGCAATAAATAAAATAAATAAAAATAAATAAATTTGATGTATTAAAAACTCAGTAATTTTTTCTATTTCAGGATTTGGATAAAGAAAAAGAACTAATACATGGGGGAGACTGTGAGGAATCTATAAAATTAAGTCACCAAGAGGTAAGTCAGTTGTTATATACTTTTCAAATTTGTCTGTAAAGACAAAAAGGCTAATACAAAACGTTTTTGATTATATGGGTTGTTAAATGTGAAATTTCGGAGTAAACATATATTTTTAAATGGAACAATGGAAAAAAAAACACTGGGTGTTCAAGGATTTTCATAACTTTTTATATATGGCTGATTCACATTTCACTTTTAACACGACATGGGACCGATGACTTGAAAAAATTTTAAACATACAATTTCAAATCGTCAAAACTTTTTATTTTAAGCAGAACATCCTATAACTTTCGGCTCCATTTCAATTTCACTTTGTTGTTTTTTTATTTTGTTTATTATTGTTGTTAATTTTACAAATAAATGAGCTACGAGAGCAGTTATTATTATTATCTTTAAACAAATATGTATCTAAAAATGAATCCCAAATAATTATTATGTCATTGGCGTTGAAGTTGTAGGAAAAAAATTCCCTCTTTACTACCTATTCCTACGCTACTGACCTACAAAAATTTGTATATTTTACAGTAAATTATGTACACATGCAAATGTTAACACTACACCAAATTTTAATTCACCCGAGCTAAAACACCTTGTATGTGATGATTCAGAACTTACCTGAAAAATATTAGAAGTTATTAAATAATTTTTTTCTATTCTTTTTCTACTCGAAAGAAAAATTTTAAAGTTTGATCATTATTAATCCACTGTCCAACTTTTTAAATCCTAAATATTTTTAAAACCAGAGGATTTGTGATTGTTTTTAAAAAGCAATGCAATCCTAGTATAGTCGTTTCTGTTAGGAAGTGGGACTTTTTAATAAAACTCTAATTATTTTTCTGTTAATATTTATTTAATAATCACTTTTGTATGGCACTGTCTTATACAAAGGAAGGTCTATAACCAACTAACTATATGAATCCCAGTTAGAAAAAGGAATTTTAACCTGTCAGCATGTTAGGACGTTCCCCACTCAAGTGTGAAACCGATAATATAAACAATTCTTATCCGTGTTTATACCTAGTCACTTAGGATATTTTGAATACAAAAATATATTGTGAAGTCGTATTTACGTCGTTCGTCACTATGACGCCTGAGCGGTGGCGGTTACCTAGGGCGCCAGTTCCTGTTTAAAGTGCAGAAACACCACTACGCGGGCGGCTGCAGTGAAGACACGGTATGTCCAGAGGGTCTAGAGAGAGTTAGACTTCACACAGGAATCAAAGGCCACAAATTAGTATATATTTACATTTATTTATAGTCCAATTCTACTTATGTACACTATTCTACTCTAAATCTATCACTAAACGGTGTCAAACGGTTACGGTTATATACAGGGTGACTACGGAGAACGGTAAAATAACAGTGCGGTGTTAAACGGTGACCTGACGAAAGCAAAGCACAGCAGAGCTAGCGGAACGGTTAATGCGGTAAGCGGTAGTACAGATACCAGAAAGAAGAAGCGATTAGCAAAGCAAAGCTACAAACAATAACTATGGACTAGACTTGGCTATTATCTTTACACAAAAGCAATAAAACAGTAACAGCGGGGCTCCTCAATCCTGGCAGGCGGCTGGCAGAAACTCTGAAAGAAAGGTTGATTAATTACGACCTGCGTTTCAACTCATAGGACAGAAAAGGAGGAAAGGATGACAACATCCTATCAGCCGAACGCGCAGTTAGGTTAAGTGTACCGGAAAGAGACAACAGCACCAGCAACAGTACACCCAACCACGTCGTACCTGAAAGAGAAATAAGATTAACTATGACCTGTGTCTCCACTCATAGAACAGAAAGGAAATGGGACACAACATTCTATCAGCAGAGCGCGCAGTTAGGTCGAATGCACCGGACAGTGACAACAGTGCACCCTTCCTTGTCATGTTCCTGCGGTTTGGTACGACCTGCGTTTCAACTCATAGGACAGAAAAAGGGGGAGACAACATCCTGTAAGCCGAACGCGCAGTTTAGGTCTATTGCACCGGACGGAGACAACAGTGCACCTTTCCTTGTCGTGGTACGGCGGATAACTGAAAAGACAAGATATGATTAGTACAAGCGGACAGCAGCCAAGTCTTTACCTAGGTTCCCTAAACCTTTACTCACTTCTCTTCCTGGGCAAGTCTGGTCGGTCGGAATGCTGGAACAGGACTAACTTTGCAGTTTAATTACCCTGTCAGGTCTCTTGTCACCTCAAGAGACTTGCACATTGAATATGCGCGGAACCTAACTTACTTCAGCGGTCTTCGGACTGGACTGGTGTTGGCGGCAGCTGGAGATGAACTGACACTTCTCAAATTTCCTAAGTCCCTCGTCTCGGATTGGCGGCTGTGAAGTTCGTCTAAACTGGACTTGCAGAATTCTCACCTACTTCCAGCGGTGACGTATCTTTGGGCAGGGCGGCTGGAGGCTCGACTGGATGCTACGACGGTTCCTGGTAGACTAACTCTTCGAATGCAGCCTGTCTGCTGTATTCGTACGGCGAATCCTGGCGGCTGCGCATTTCTTCTAGGCTGGACTTGTAAAATTTTACCTACTTCCTGCGGTGACGTCTCGACTTGCTGGAGTTGTTCTCAGGCTGGACTGGTTGCTACGGCGGCTCGTGAGGAACTGAATCTGACGGCGACTTATTTCTAAGCACTGGTGCGACTAACATATGCGGTGTGAATTTGCCTGCCATCGGCTTGGCGCTACGCGGTGACGGACGGCGTTTGAAATGCCAAAAATAATACCGGTGCGGTAAACTATATTTATTAATAAAATTAAATAAAAAAAGAACACAAATGTGGGGTGTCGGAAAATCACTTCGTTACAATATTAGTTTTTGTAATAATAAAAATATACGGGGTTTCCAACAGTTTCGATATCAGTTGGAACCGCATAAAAACAATTAACTCATAAATTGGACGGAATCTATAGGCGTTGAGAAAAATTTGTAAATTTTGCTATTTGTAAATTCTTGGGATAGATTTTTTGATTTCTTATTAAATAAGTGTCATACCTAACATTTCTAATAATATTAATGAGACAGTATTTAAGTAGAAAAAAATTAGATTTGTTACCTATTATTTGTTTATTTAGCCAATAACATATTTGAAATATTTATTTTACCAATGTTAGATTGAAGTACTAAAAGAACTTAAATTTTTGGTTTTAGTTTTAAGTTAACCTATTTTATAATGAAATACATTATTTCTCAGCAAGGACCAACGAGAAGGTCATATATATTTAAAATAATACGTTGACTTTGTAGGTGTAAATCTTTGTTTTTAAACTGAGTTTGTTTCGACGCTTTCGAAAAAAAACGGCTCTACTATTTGGGGATTTTCCAGGGGTTATTTCGTTATCTTCCGTTTCAAAGGGTCTCCAGAAACCATGTTGAATTACTAGATAATTATATATAATATTTATTTTAATAACTATTACCCTTTACTGGTTACGATATGAACAAATAAATAATAATATTAACTAATAATAATATGTATTATACGAACAATAAATATACCACGCCAAGCACTGCTCTCCACGGCACTGCCAAAGCGAAGTGAATAGCGTTCGACAACAAACTAATTATAGAATACCATGCAAAAAATGGTCCTAGTGGACCAATATAGTGTTAAGAGTCAATGATACAAACAAATAAAACCAAGTCAATTAAATACAATACAGTTTTTAATCACCAACAATAATAATACAACTCGGAACAAAATATAACATTCAACTGCGCACTACGCAGCTCAAAGCCCATCTGTCTCTTAAAACCCTTATCCAGTACTCTTTCAACACTTCTCACCCAAATTGTGGCCCCCTTGCCCTGCCATTCATTAGGAACCTTTGGTTACAAATCAGTCTATATTAACATGTCAAGTGAGAAGTAAACAATTTTTAATGTGATTCTAACATTCGGCCATCCTGATGTGGTCGCGTCCCCGTGGCCTGTCGGATGAAATGGCGCAAACTCAAGCCATTGGGAAGTCGACTCATCCTGAAGTAGTACACAGGATTACCTAGTGGCTCACAAGACCACCGACGTTGGACAATGGAGAAGATTACCTGAGATAGTACACAGGACTATCTAATGGCTCACATGGCCATCGACGTTGGGTAATGTACAAGATTACCTGAGATAGTACACAAGACTATCTGATGGCTCACAGGGCCATCGACGTTGGGTAATGCACAAGATTACCTGAGATAGTACACGAGACTATCTGATAGTTCACAGGGCCATCGACGTTGGGTAATGCACAAGATTACCTGAGATAGTGCACAAGACTATCCGATGGCTCACGGGACCATCGACGTTGGGTAATGCACAAGATTACCTGGGATAGTACACAAGACTATCCGATGACTCACAGGACCATCGACGTTGGGTAATGCACAAGATTACCTGGGATACACAAGACTATCTAATGGCTCACCGGGCTATCATTGATTGGTAACGCACAAGGTTACGTGAACAGCAAATAGGACCATTCCAAGGTACACAGGACCCTCTTAGGTTGAGCGAAGTTTCCAACCTAGCCTCACTGGAACATACAGATAGGGGTCTGTATCAGCAACTGCCACTGATTCAAAACAAAAGGATCCAAATGCCTCTTCCAGAGCGCCTGGATAGTACAAAGTCAACTACAGCCTGTGAACATAATAAAATAATCGATTAAAATTAAAATTAATAGAGCAATTACACTTCAACAACTTGTAGTCTAAACAATTTTATGCGACCACTTGACCACCAGCGACAACAACTTTTGAAACGTCGCTTATCTTTGAAAAATGAAACTCCACAATAGTGGTAATTTTCCAATGAAGCCTGCGTATTTTAGCATCTATTAATCATCTGTTATAGTTTCTGATAGACGCAATTACTACTGGTATTCAGTACAGCTTCCATTCGAAACAAATCAAAACTTCTTCTAGTCAATCAGTTCACTCTAGTTCATTTTTAGATACTATCTAAATATCGTCCAGATATTCAATTGCACATTTCATATAAATCAACGATCCCAGTCATTTTTATTGCCCGTTAAAATACTGCTGTACTATTGCACACTCTGGCTTGAGATCAATTAGTAAAAAATGTTTAGGAGCAACATAAAACATTTTAATATCAACTATTTCGATATCTATTTTGATCACGCATAATGATTTTACAGGGTTGCAACCGCAAATAATAATATATCGCTAATACATGCAGCCATCTCTAATTTGTTGAAAATGTCCACTTTAAATTTATTACATTAATGGGGAAGTTTCACATTTTTTTTTCTTTTCTTATTAATTTCCTTTCATCATAAAAGGTCAATTGCCACATAAATTTTAAATTTTTAATTAATAGTTTTCCTATAAAAAAATATATAAATTCAAAATAATTCTCTATGCACTAAAACGCAGTCTTAAACAAAGACGGCTGACTTTTACGTTACGATCTGGTATCGGTCCAAATTAAACGAGTTGTGTAGAGTCGTGTTCTGTAGTCTGTCTTACTCTTACTCATTTGTGTTTATGCAAACTACGTGTGCCGGATAGATTTTATATTATTTACTTAACAGAATATTGTTAATTATTTTAAAAATTGTACATTCTATGGCTACAGAAGTTGGATTTGTCCAAGAGCAATCTGATAATTTGTCAAAAATAGATGTTCTATAATATATGTTTGAGTGATTTATTTTTTTTTGTACCACAAGAAAAAAATGAAATAATTTTCTCTTGGAAATGAAATATGTACTTTTATATCCAGTTCCAATTTAAAGATCCAAATATGATTGTTTGTATGTATTTTACAGGAATGTCAAATGTGAATATTTCTATTCACACTAAAAAGAAAAAAGTAAATAAATTTATTCATCTAGAAATATTCATCTAGAAAGAAAAAAATATACTTCCATACCTAAAGTGTTCTTTAAATTCTTTATAGGTAAATAGATTAATATATAATGTATATGTATATTTAAAAAAGTTCATTTTTGATATAACTACTTTGCAATTCTGAGAAAATAACTCCAAAATCCATCGACTTCTTAAGAAATGGAACTAAAAAATGAAAATACAGAAATACGCAGGTACGTTTCGTAAACAAAAACATAAAATGTAAAATTACAAAATTTGCGGGAAATAATCAAATAATCTTCAGAAAAAATTACGCATCTGAGAAATATAGTTAAAAGTACAGTCCATACAATATTTGTCAAGGTAGAATTCCAAGAAAAGAACCAAAGAAAAACACCATTGTAACTGCAAAATACAATGTGCACTGCAAGCTGCTACGGTGAACACCACGCCACCAGTCTCTTTCTACCTCGGTGTGCAATTAATTCCAAGAAAGTCACATCATTAAATTTTATTGCCAGGCGGTTTTTTACATGTTCAACTGACTTCGAAAATACTATACAATTTTTTTCTGGAGTTGATCATTTGTTTTTTTTTAATTTATTATTTGTTAGTTATATGTGTGTGAATGTAACTGTAACAATATTTGAAAAGAATATTTTGTCTCGGTGTGATTTAGATAAAATAATAGATTTTCCTGTTACATTATACATTGCATATTGAAGTCGACATGTTTCGAAAACAAGTAAATATTGGGAAAAACTTTATATTACAAAAATTACTCAAAATTTAACGATCTTTCAGATGGAGTGCATTTCCACGTTCCAAGAATCAAAAATTATTTTAGTATCGCCACGCCATCTACACAAAGATTTGAACTAACAGTTCTAACTACAATTTGAAGCTATTGGAAGGACCTAAAAACCCCAGTTTCCGGAATTAAAATTTTCTTCATTTTGGAAATATTGGCAGCGGGAGTGTTAAATGGCACACCCTGTGTTTTGCTGGTTTTAATGTTAGTGGACTGTATGTGTTTCTCTTGTCGTTTGTTAGCAACTTTGCTAGTAGGTTAGGTTTCAAATACAAAGTACAATACAACTTAACTGTTTTATTCACCATGAGAGATGACATGT
The DNA here is from genome assembly GCF_000390285.2 of Anoplophora glabripennis. Classification (NCBI taxonomy): domain Eukaryota; kingdom Metazoa; phylum Arthropoda; class Insecta; order Coleoptera; family Cerambycidae; genus Anoplophora; species Anoplophora glabripennis. Next base: position 30,814 of record NW_019417459.1, on the reverse strand, counting down.
ATGACTCTACTGTTCGACTGTTACTTTACTACTCTACTGTTAGTACTCGACTGTTTAGTGAGCACGTCTTCTTTCGTTTTACATACTGACAACATAACGAAACAAATAAAACTAATCATATAATATTTGAATTCGAGCGGTAAAATTTAAATTTACAAATGGTTAAACATTCCGCCCACCTTGGAATCTCTAAGTTCCAATCATAAAAATATATAATACATCTGTTTATTGAAATAGGTTGACCCTAATACACCATTCAATATACATGCATATGACTAAGCCTAAAACACATTAACTACATTATACCCATAACTTACACACACACATATATATATATAAGAGCCATCAATAATCAGTTAATTAAATTTCTTAGTCTACACTTAAAGGAATTCAAGGACTCCACATTTCTTACCTCTAGAGGGAGTTTATTAAATTCATTAAAACCCTTAAAGAATAAAGAATTCATTGTACCTCTATAATTTGTTTTAGAAATATATAGGTTTCCATTATTTCTTGTATCATAATGGACATCCCCACCAAAAACAACATATTTACTGAAATATTCTGGTCCCAATCCGTTAACTATTTTATACACAAAAACCATAGTTGAGAAATACAACTTCTGTTCAACTGACAACCAATTTAAAGTTTTTAACATATTTACTATCGGTGTACGGCGGTTTGCTGTTAGTATGATCCTCATGGCACGATTTTGCAGTTTTTGTAATTGATTCAGTTTATTCAGATTGAACATATATAAAACTGATGCACAGTAATCAAAATGTGGCTGAATAATAGAATGAAATACTGTAATCTTGGTTTGAGTTGTCAAATGCTGAGATACTCTGCCAAAAAAATATAGTTTCTTAGATATCTTTTTCTGCATATAATCCAAANTGGCTGAATAATAGAATGAAATACTGTAATCTTGGTTTGAGTTGTCAAATGCTGAGATACTCTGCCAAAAAAATATAGTTTCTTAGATATCTTTTTCTGCATATAATCCAAATGGTAATCAAAGTTTAGAAAACTATCCATTTGAAAACCCAAATACTTTATATGGGATACTATATCTATATTCTCATTACTTATATGCAATTTAATTTCAGTCACATCCATCATACAATACTTATATTTAGTTGTAAATATTATGGCTTTAGTTTTCTGAATATTCAATTTTAGTTTATTAGCTGTAAAATATATTGCTGCAGCTGTTAATATCCTATTTGTTTGTTGTATTGCTTTCTCGAGGCTAACATCACTGCATGCTATGAATGTATCATCAGCAAATATATTAATAAATTCACAATCTATAAAAAGTTCGATATCATTAAGGTATAATATAAAGAGAAGAGGACCCAGGACACTACTTTGAGGTATACCTATATCATTGTTTATTTCATTAGATACAGCTTTATTAAAACGAACTCTTTGTTTCCGATCTTGGAGATAATCCTCAAACCAACCATACACCCTTCCCCCAACGCTATACTGTTTTATCTTGGCTAACAACAATTTTCTGTCCACTGTCTCAAAAGCCCTTTTTAAGTCCAAGAATATCTCAATCACATACTTATTATTGTCAATATCATTCTTTATTTTACATAGGGTTAATTGAAGAGCTGACTCACAAGAATGCTTTTGTCGAAAACCAGACTGAATATTTATTAAAATGGAATTTTTTTCAACATGTTCAAGCAACTGCTCATACACCACTAATTCAAGTCCTTTTTCAATTGATGGCAATGTATTAACCGGTCGAAATTCATTAGCTTTAGTTGTATTAACAATTTTTTGTATTGGAATGATTGTAGAGGTTTTCAGTAACTTCGGGATCCTCCCAGTACGCAGCGACGTATTTATAAAGTTAAGTATAAGATGGCCAATTGCTTTAAATATTTTCTTTAACATTTTGGGGTTCATCACATCATGCACAGAGTATCTATTATCCAAGTTATATTATTAAATACATGTTCATAAGTCATCATCCAATGGTAGTTTGCACAATTTAACTACACTGCGTTTTATCACAGCACCCTTAGTCACACGAACACTCACAACACGTGTGATGCCATCTTGACCTGGATGTAGCTGGGTAACTCGTCCTAACTTCCAGCACAGGGGTGGGATGTTGTCTACTCTTATCAGGACCATATCTCCTAGCTGCGCTGTTGCAGGGAAGTAATATACTCTGAGAACCATCTGCGCCAAAAATGTTGTAGCACTTGTTGTAATTGTTGATAGAATTTCAAGCGGTTCGATGGTATACTCGTAATATCCAGTTGAGGAATAGTTGTCAAAGTGTCTCCTATTAGGAAATGGGCAGGTGTCAAAGCGGTAAGGTCTTCAGGATCTTGGGATAGTGGTAGGAGAGGTCGAGAATTGAGTATTGCCTCAACCTGACATAAAATAGTACGTAAACATTCATACGTTAGTTTAGAATTTCCAATAATTCTGTTAAGGTGAAATTTTGTGGATTTCACGGCTGCTTCCCATAATCCACCTTGATGAGGTGAAAATGGAGCATTGAAATTCCATTTTATCGAGTTTTCAAGTAAATAGTTATGTAATTCAGGATACTCTCATAATTCATTAACTATCTTTTTAAGTTCATTAGAAGCACCTACAAAATTCGTGCCGTTGTCGCTATATATTTCGGAGCACAAGCCTCGTCTAGACACAAACCTTTTTAAACAGTTTAAAAACGCCTGTGCAGTCAAATCAACAGCTAATTCAATGTGGAACAACAAACAAATATACATAAATACCCCTTTACAAATTTTCGATTTCTCAAAATACTATCCTTTAAAAGTATTGGGCCAGCGTAATCAACGCCTACAATGGAAAAAGGATGTACTGGTGTTAAGCGAGTTTTAGGAAGGTCCCCCATCAAAGGTGTCACCCCCTTAGGCTTAGATTTGAAACATACGATGCATTTAGACAAAACATTTTTCACAACAGATTTACCTCTAATTGGCCAGAATCTCATTCGTATAGCTGCTAATACTGCTTGTTGGCCTGCATGCAAGTTTCGTTTATGTTCATATTCTACCAATAAACGAGTAAATTTGTGATTATAAGGTAGTAAAATAGGATGTCGTTTGTCAAAATGCTCATTTGAATGCATTATCCTACCACCGACCCGCAAAAGTTCTTCTTTATCTGTGTTATTTATATGTGTATCTCAGAAACCCATGTGACTCAAGATTTTACACCAAACGAAATAGACATCTCTGGATACAACACGGAGGTCAGTTATTCTATGAGCGCACATACAGGTGGGACAATAATATATATAAAAAAAGGATATAGATATAAAGAAATTCTCAACATAAACAACAACAGGAATGTGTGGATAACAGGAATTGAGATTATATTGGAGAAACAAAAATATTATGTATATTGTTTATATCATTCACCTAGTACAAGTGATGCAGAGTTTTTGGATAGACTTGATGATTTTTTGGAAAATATAACTCAGGATGCAGTTAATTTAGTATTGGGTGATTTCAATATAGATTTAGCAAGTAACCACTTTTATGCTAGTAAATTTAATGACTTGATTGCCTCACATGGCCTCNACAGAATAAAATATTACGTATGATTTTAGGATGTAATAAGTATACCAGGATAAGTGATATGCTGAATGCAACCAATATTTTAAGTGTGAGGCAAACTATAACATATAACACTTTGATATTTATTTATAAAATGCTGCATAAATTGGTACCTGAACATCTTCTCCAAAACTGTAAATTTGTCAGAGATATACATGAGCATAATACGCGTACACGGAACAACTTTTATTTAAATAGGGTTTCTACCAACTTTAGTCAGAATAGCTTATTTTATAGAGGATTAAAACAATATAACGAACTACCTGAAAGTATTAGGGCTGCAAATAAGCTATCACAATTTAAAGAAGCATGCAGAATATATATAAGGCATAAAATTGATGTATAGTTTATAGGTGTATAGATATGTGTGCTAGTTGAAGAAGTAAATGTATTAAAGTTTGTGTTCTTTTGTGTATATTTGTATATGTGCTAGCCAATGGCTAATAATAAAGATTATTATTATTATTATCTAAGAATACGTTTAAGGAAATTATATTACTGTTTCTAAGTATAGGTTTATTAGCTTTTAAATACTTTATTTCATTTGCGAATGCAACTGACTGTATAAGTTTTACCAATACAACCATTGCGGTATTTAACTCGATTACGGAAAGTTCCTTATTGACCTTAATCTTAGGTTTGGCTCTGCATCCGTTTAAGAATCTTAACATGTATGCAAAAACTCTATGGAGTCTCGTAAAAGATGAAAATCTCTCAAAGAAATAGTCAAAATTAATAGTGGTTAATGTACATAATTTAACGGTTTTCCTTTCTGGCAATTCATGGTCACTAGTAGTGATATTATCTGGCCATAAATAATTTTCAGTTGTTAAAAATTTAGGACCATTCCACCACAAATTGTTGTCGAGTAAATTACTTGGATAACTACCCCGTGATAATATATCCGCAGGATTTTGCGCAGAAGGTATATGTCGCCATTCGAAACTCTTACTTAAGTCTTGAATTTCAGTTACCCTATTTGCGACATGTGTTCCAAGTGCAAGGTTCTGCTGCTAGCCAACTTATAACTATAGTAGAATCCGTCCATAATATCCCCTTATGCATATCTAAGTCAAAATCCCTTTTAACCTTATTCACTAGTCGTGCTAGCAATAAAGCACCGTTTAACTCTAATCTAGGTAAAGTTATCTTACGCAACGGAGCTACCTTGGATTTAGCACATAAAAGTCTTGTTACATGTTCACCTTTACTGTTAGAAGTACGGATATAAACACACGCACCAACTGCTAACTGCGACGCATCGCTAAAGCCGTGAATTTCAACATTATCATAATCACAACTAACTACCTTACGCGGAATAATAATAGAATTAAGTTCGATTAAAGAGTCATAAAACGGTTCCCATATATTTACAATGTCATGCGGCACACCTTCAGCCCAATCAATTTTTTCCCGCCATAACTTTTGTAATATTAGTTTTGATTTTACTATAATCGGATTGATCAAACCCAAAAGATCAAAGATTCGAGCAATCGTGGACAGAATGAATCGCTTTGTTACAATACTAGGTTTATCAAGCTTTACAGAATATGAAAAACAATCCTTAAGCGGATTCCAAACTAACCCTAATACTCTTACGTCGTTACCTTCGGCAATCTCATACTCAAGTTTATTGTCACCGACCACATCGGTTAGTTCCGCCTAGTTCGAATTCCATTTTCGTAATTTAAATCCACCGGTCTGCAGTATATTCGTAATTTCGGATTTAAGTTTAAACGCGCTTTCGGTGTTGTCGGCTCCCGGCATTAGATCGTTCATGTAAAAGTTAAGCTTAATCGCCTTACTTACTTCGGGAAAACCTTTTTCGTTTTCAATACCTAATTGATACAATGCTCGACAAGCCAAATATGGGCAGGTGCCGTACCGTACGTCACTGTGTTAAGACGATAATGTTTGAGCTCTTCACCAGGTTCAGAACGAAAGTTCGCGATGATAGCAAATAGATCGGATTGTATTATAGGGCCGGTCTTTAATACGTCGTTGAGTGATAATCCCGATGTGATTTTANGTTGTCGGCTCCCGGCATTAGATCGTTCATGTAAAAGTTAAGCTTAATCGCCTTACTTACTTCGGGAAAACCTTTTTCGTTTTCAATACCTAATTGATACAATGCTCGACAAGCCAAATATGGGCAGGTGCCGTACCGTACGTCACTGTGTTAAGACGATAATGTTTGAGCTCTTCACCAGGTTCAGAACGAAAGTTCGCGATGATAGCAAATAGATCGGATTGTATTATAGGGCCGGTCTTTAATACGTCGTTGAGTGATAATCCCGATGTGATTTTAGCTGAGGTGTCAAATACTACTGGAAGTTTGGTAGTTGAGCTTGTTTCCTTTTGTACGCAGTGTTGAGGTAAATAAAACTTACGAGTCTGTGCATTTTTAAGTTCTAAATCTATTTCCGACATGTGACCCAAGATTTGATATTCATAAACTTACAATACTCAACCTTAAGTTCCGGATCCCGTTTTAATCTTTTCTCTAATGATTGAAATCGTTTTGTCGCGTTTTGAAACTAATCTCCTAATTCTGTTACGTTAGTTTTAAACAGTAATTTAACTTCGAATCTGCCATCGTCCAGTCTTTGATAAGTAGCTATAAAATGTGATTCAACTTCCTTTTCTGTCTTTGTATTATTTTTCTCTTTGTTCTGAATTTCTTCCTGCATCCAAAATCGTTTAACCTCGTTATGCAAGTATTCGTTCGTGATAGATAAATTACAAACAACCCTTTTCGCGTTGCTACACCCTATTGGTCCCGCTATAATCCAACCTAGTGTTTTTTCCCTTAATATGGGCATATGTTTTCCCAGTCGCTTTTCCCTTTTACCTAACACGTCATAAAATACCGACGCTCCTAACAATACATCAATTTCACTAGGTTCGTTAAATTTCGCGTCAGCTAATTCTATGTTGTCCGGTAAATTTAGTACCGCCACCTCAAATGAGTACTGTGGCAACTGATTTATAATCTTGTTTACAATCGCGAACGTTTCTTTTATTTCATAAGACCTATTTATTAAACCGATACGCGAGTTTTACTTGTGAACTTAATTATCAAATAATAAATTCAAAGTATGTTGTTTGTAAGAACAAGCTTTATTCACTTCGTGACAATATTATAATTGAATTGAATAAATTTACAAAGCGTTTATATATTCGTTTAAAAAGCTGACTCTAATATTATTTTATCTCTGTGTGATATGGAAGCTTCATAACAATTATTATTATGAACTAAGCATTACGTTATCAACAAAAAATATATTATACGGGGTACATCACTCCTCCCCCTTTAGAACGGACCATGGGGACCTAACGGTGCCATTGGGACGTCTTCGACTGGGTCTTGGGAATTTCCTCCTCTTTGGCGGATCTTCCGAATATAAGTGTGGATTTTCTTCCGACAATAGATATAAATAGAAAATAGACATACAAAAATAATGGACGTAATGAAGATGATCCATAATAAGTTTGATTGGTTGTCGGGGAGTGGTTCAATATGGTTAATTGAAGACAAATGATGACTGGACTNGGAATCGCGGTGTCTTCAACTTAGAAAAGTTTATTTAAATCACTCAAATTCTTCAGAGGTTTAAACGACACACTATCCCGGATCCTCGTCGCCAGTTTTACTTGTGAACTTAATTATCAAATAATAAATTCAAAGTATGTTGTTTGTAAGAACAAGCTTTATTCACTTCGTGACAATATTATAATTGAATTGAATAAATTTACAAAGCGTTTATATATTCATTTAAAAAGCTGACTCTAATATTATTTTATCTCTATGTGATATGGAAGCTTCATAACAATTATTATTATGAACTAAGCATTACGTTATCAACAAAAAATATATTATACGGGGTACATCACTCGCGCCCTGACTAATTTTGTTGTGCTGGTCATGGTGCCATTAATTCCTTCAACCGAAATATTATCCCCGAATTTATTTAAACCTAAGTTATTTGCTAATTCCGCCGAAATGTAACTAATTTGTGAAGCACTATCCAGTAATGCACGACATTGTATGGCATTTCCCGTTTGATCGAAAATATTTAATTTTGCAGTAGCTAGCAACACCTGCTCCTGTGAATATTCCCCGTTTTTTGTATAATTTACGTTCTGCGAGTGTGCCGCCACCTTTTTCGACTATCTCCGTCTCCGATGTTCGAATGCACGTGCACGTGTGGGTCTGCTGCGCGTTGTAATTTTGCGACTCTGCTCGAGGAATTTCGGTTGTCGTTTCTGGCGATTTATCGCTGTTTGAAGTACCTGTTGTAACATTTTTTAAATCATGTAAAAGCCAATGATGTTTTTTATGACAATACTTGCAAGACGTTGATCTACATTCAAAACTTAAATGATTCGGTCGTAGACAATTTTTACACAATTTTAATTTCATAATTTCGGCCATTCGTTGTTCTAAACTAATTTTCACGAATTTGTCACAATTTCGATTTAAATGTGGTTCTTTACAAAAGTAGCATGAAGTTTTATACGAATTTTGACTTATTCCGATTTGTGTTGCCACCGTTACTTGTCTGTTTATTGTAAACCTTTCTTCATTTTCATTTTCCAATAGTAAACATTTATCTGTTAAAAACTCTACAAATTTGTTTATTGTTATATCCTCAATTTCACATTTTTTTGTTAATCTTTCCCATTCTTTTTTCGAGTTTGAATCTAATTTAGTAACTACGGCACATACAACCGGAACATGCCAATTATTCGTGTCTACACCTAGTATACTTAATGCCCTAAAGTTTGAATTAAATTCATCTAAGAGTGATCTAAGCTGTACAGCGGATTCTCTTTGTGTGACTGGTAAGTCGTAAATGGCTCTCATGTGTTTAAATACAATTCTTTTTTTGTTTTCATACCTTTGAGACAATAAGTCCCACGCTACTTCGTACTGAGTGATATGTTTTCTATAACTTTAGCGGCCGGTCCCTTGACACATGTTTTAAGATAGTACAATTTTCTGGAATTTGTCAATTTCGCGTTATTGTGTACCATGTCCGTAAACATATCTCTAAACGTTATCCATTCGTTGTATTTGTTAAGTCATATTATTTTATATTGTACTTTTCACATTCCTACATGTTACCATTCTAGATTATAGTCAAATGTGTATGAACGCCGCCACTGTTTCCCCGGTCAGACGACTTATATGTACAGCGTTTCACGAGTCGGTGGGAGAGTAGCTCTCTGTATGGCGAACTGTGTGCACGCCATACCGCACTGAATAAATAAAATAAAATATACAGTCCACTATTGTTTTAATAGTTATTGGTCAAGATTAAAAAAGACAATAACCCTCTGGACACTTNATTAGAACTAACAAATAACAATTTGTCTAACAAACCGGAAAATAAAATGTATAATAAAAATCAAAATTATAATAGAAGGGCGCAAGTCACTAATTCCCTAGCTACAACAGATAATAAAAATTACAAATGTTATTTTTGTCAAGAAGAACACAGTATATTCAAATGTGAAAAGTTTTTGAAATTAAAACCATATAATAGGATTGCAGAAATAAAAAAATTGAAGTTGTGTTTAAATTGTTTAAGACCATCTCATGCGTCGTGGAATTGTAGCAAATCTAAGTGTCAAAAATGTAATAAGGCTCATAATACAATTTTACATGTTGAAAATTCCAATAACAATAACAGCAAAGAAGATGCGGAAAGGACGCCGGCAGGCGAGAATGCGGACAGTCGGAATGCTGATCAACGCGGGCAGGGGAATGAAATCCCTGAAAAAAGTTCGGTTGCTTTGAATTCACAGGAGAGTAAGAACCGCGGCACGTGTTCACAAGTTATTTTGTGCACCGCTCTAATAAATGTAAAAGCGAACAATAATGAATGGGTTACTTGTCGGGCTCTTTTAGATTCTGCATCACAGAGTCATTTCATTACAGAAAATATGTGCAATAAATTAAAATTGCCAAAGTTAAGAATAAATCATTCAGTAAAGGGAGTAGGGCAGAGTTTGACTAATATTAATAGTCAGGTTAATATTTCAATAAGGTCGTGTCATAGCGATTTTAATACGGAGATTAGATGTTTAATATTGTCAAAAATAACGGACAGTTTGCCGTCAATAGCATTTAATAAAAATATGTTAAATATGCCTGATAATCATGAATTAGCGGATCCTAATTTTAATATTTCATCAGATATAGACATATTGCTAGGGTCAAACGTATTCTGGGAAATTCTTTGCAATGAGCAAATAAAGCTTAGACCCAAGGGACCTCTGTTACGTAATACGCGACTTGGGTGGGTCGTAGCAGGCAATTTAGAACTTAATACAAAATTTAATAATAATTCGGTTAGTTTTTATTGTAGCCAGGATTCAACAGAACTGTCTAATAATGCGTTAATAAAATTTTGGAATATAGAGGAGGTAAACAATAAAGCTTCTTTTTTAAGTAACGATGAAAAATATTGTGAATCATACTTCGAAAAAACAACAATTAGGGATGAGTCTGGCAGATTTATAGTACATATCCCATTTAAAGATACAATAAATAATTTAGGCAATTCATATGACACTGCACTTCGTAGGTTTGAATCATTAGAGCGAAAATTAATAAATAATCCGGAAGTAAAAAATAGCTACTGCAATTTTATGGAGGAATATGAAAGGCTGGGGCATATGACGGAAATAAAGTATTGTCAAAATTTAGAAAAATCGGATGGATATATTTTGCCTCATCATGCCGTATTGAAAGGGGATAGTCTAACAACTAAATGCAGGGTTGTATTCGACGGCTCGGCAAAAACTAGTTCAGGAATTTCACTTAATGACGCGCAATATATCGGACCTACATTACAACAAGACGTTTTTTCTATACTAACAAGGTTTCGCAGTTACAAGTATGTAATGAGCGCTGATATAGAAAAGATGTATCGGCAGATTTTAATAGAAAAGGAACACAGAAAATATCAGAGAATATTATGGAGATCTGAGCCGACGGACGAACTAAAAATGTTTGAATTAAATCGGATAACATACGGTAATGCTTCATCTCCGTATTTGGCAGTTAGATGCTTATTTCAATTAGCTTTTGAAAATGAAAATGAATATCCTAAGGCCAGTGAAATAATTAAAAGGGATTTTTATATGGATGACCTCCTAACCGGGGCTAATTCAATCGAAGAAATGTTAAAAATACAACTTGAAGTTTCTAATATTTTGGCTACTGCGGGCTTTGATTTGAGAAAGTGGTTATGTAATAATAGTGATATATTAAATAAATTTAAAATAAAAAAAGAATTGGATGTAAGTGTTGTAACTATAGGAGAAAATGAACAAAATAAAACGTTAGGAATTTACTGGAATTCGAATAAAGATGTCTTGCAGTATAAAGTAAACGATAGTAATGACGGTTATAATAAAATGTCAAAAAGAAGTATTTTGTCTATTACGTGTCAAATATTTGACCCATTGGGGTTACTGGGTCCAATAATAATTACAGCTAAATTAATTATGCAAGAATTATGGAAACTTGGGCTAGATTGGGACGAAGAGGTTCCTACAATTTTAGCAGACCAATGGCAAAACTTTCGAAATGACATATTAGAAATTAGTAAAATAAAAATTCCACGCCAAGCAATAATTTCCGAATATATACACATAGAAATGCATGGCTTCTCAGATGCGTCTGAAAAGGCCTACGGAGCTGCCATTTATATTCGTGTTATAACATCGTCGGGTAAAAAATATTGTAACTTATTATGTGCGAAGTCCCGTGTTGCTCCTATTAAGCAAATAAGTTTACCACGATTGGAGCTTTGCGGAGCGTTATTACTAGCTAATCTTTCTAACAAAATACGTTCGATATTAAATATTGAATTTAATAAATACTTTTTATGGACAGACTCCATGATAGTCTTAGCGTGGGTCAAGGGGCCACCGTGTAAATGGAAAACCTTCGTAGCAAACCGGGTCAGTGAAATTCAGTCTTTGTCAAATATGTCGGACTGGCATCATGTTAGTTCAGGAGACAATCCCGCAGACCTCCTGTCACGGGGTGTATCAGCGAGTTGTTTAAAGGATTGCACCTTATGGTGGCATGGGCCGGAGTGGCTATTGAAAGGTAGTAATACGTGGAAACTAGAGGCTAGTTTAAATTGTAATGAAAATATACCGGAACAAAAAACTGTTACTCTCTTAGTCTCAAATAAAACAAATGAATTCATAAATAATTTAATAAGAAAATACTCTTCGGTAGTAAAATTATACAGAGTCATGGCATATCTTTTACGTTTCATATCTAATATTAAAACAAAAAATAAGGACGAAAGACGTAGTGGAACACTAAGTCCGATAGAAATTAATAGCGCGATGAATATATTAATTAAAGAAGCACAGATTGAGAGCTTCTCTCAAGAGTACTCGGATCTGACGCATAAGAGATTAATAAATAATAAAAGTAAAATTTTGGGATTGAACCCATTTATTCAGGACGGATTGATAAGAGTTGGGGGAAGACTAAGATTTTCTAAGTTAAGGTATGATAAAAAATATCCTATCATTTTGCCAAAGGGACATTTATTAACTAGTCTTATTATAAAAAATGAACATGAACGATTATTACATTGCGGGACTCAAATGTTGCTATGTTCCTTGAGAAACCGATATTGGCCTATCGCGGGTAGAGATTCCTGTAAAAAGGTCATAAGTCAATGTATAATTTGCTTTAGAGCCAAACCTAAAGAAAATACGTACCTAATGGGCGATTTACCGGATACACGAGTAAATAATTATAACGATTCTCCATTCCACAATGTCGGGGTTGATTATGGGGGACCCTTCTTGATAAAGGACCGCCGTACTAGAGGGGCAAAATTATTAAAGGCGTATGTATGCTTGTTTGTATGTATGAGCACAAAGGCAGTGCATATTGAACTCACATCAGAACTGACGACGGAAGCTTTTCTTGCCACACTGAACCGATTTGTAGGTAGACGGGGAAAACCTTTGAATATATTTTCTGATAACGGTGGTAATTTTATTGGGGCTAACAACGAAATGTCAAAAATTTCAGAATTTCTAAAAAACAATAATAACAAAATTGTAGATTATTTAGTTAACGAGCAAATTAATTGGAAGTTTATACCCTCGAGGTCTCCGAGTTTTGGTGGACTCTGGGAGGCAGGAATAAAAAGTGTAAAACACCACATTAAAAGATTAGTAACACAACCTCTCACATATGAGGATTTTAGTACATTGTTGGTGCAGGTTGAGGGTATTCTAAATTCCCGCCCACTCTGTCCTTTGACACAAGATCCTGACGACCTCCAAGCTTTGACTCCGGGGCACTTTTTAATCGGACGACAGCTAACGGCAGTACCTGAAGTCAGCCTTGTGGATATTTCGGAAAATCGACTGGGCAAATGGCAACACATTAAAGCCCTCTCTCAGCACTATTGGAAAAGATGGAGTCAGGAATATTTATCGGAGCTCCAAAGACGAGTTAAATGGAGACGAACCTCCAAAACCCTAATCAAGGCGGGAGCCTTGGTCCTGATAAAAAAACGAGAACGCCCCAAGTATGGCCTGGCAGCTTGGACGAATCTCTCGACTACGACCCGGGAAGGATGGTGTAGTGCGAGTGGTGGACATAAAGGTGAGAAGTGGCGAGGTAACGCGGGCGGTGAACAGAATTTGTGTTTTACCAATTGAGTGACTGAACTAAGAAGAATCTATTGTAAAGAGTCATTTATTTTTTTTGCATTTTGTTCAATCCATTTAAGTTATGTTGAAAGCACCGATTAGGTCCGTTCAAGGCCGGCGGTATGTTAAGTCATATTATTTTATATTGTACTTTTCACATTCCTACATGTTACCATTCTAGATTATAGTCAAATGTGTATGAACGCCGCCACTGTTTCCCCGGTCAGACGACTTATATGTACAGCGTTTCACGAGTCGGTGGGAGAGTAGCTCTCTGTATGGCGAACTGTGTGCACGCCATACCGCACTGAATAAATAAAATAAAATATACAGTCCACTATTGTTTTAATAGTTATTGGTCAAGATTAAAAAAGACAATAACCCTCTGGACACTTACCAGAAACAGTATTTACCGTCAAATTTTGGCAAATCCACAGATGGTAGTCTTGTTTCTAAGTCTGCTATTGACATTATTTGACCTGTAAGCGGTAAATTATCTGTCGCGCTATTATTTAAAGTATTATGTACTGTCGCGGACGTAAATGAGCCTAATATTTGCCGTGTAAGGGCGACAGTTTTGTGGAAGGCATCCTCCACCTCGTCACGTTCCCTTTCCTCTATATTACCTCCTTGAAGTTTTTCTATTTGTTCTTGTACCTCCTCGAACCGTTCTAACGTTTTACTGAATGTTTTAAACCTAGAATTTACATCATCTTTGTCTATGTTTTCGCGTGCGTCTAATGAACCTAGATACGTTTCATATCTCCTGATTTGTGACTTTATTACCTCGCGTTTAACCCGTAATTGTTCCGCAGAATTCATTTTACCTTTGTACTATTAACAATCAGTTATCTCAAGTTGTTAGGCAATAAAGCAGTAATTAGGACTGTTTTGTAAGGTAAGGAAGGAGACACTTACTTGTCTTGATTGAGTGCGTAGTTTCGGTTTCTGTTTCCACCGCAGTTTTCACAGATCCTCGGCTCGTATGGACCAATGTTTTGCTGGTTTAATGTTAGTGGACTGTATGTGTTTCTCTTGTCGTTTGTTAGCAACTTTGCTAGTAGGTTAGGTTTCAAATACAAAGTACAATACAACTTAACTGTTTTATTCAGCATGAGAGATGACATGTACGACTCTACTGTTCGACTGTTACTTTACTACTCTACTGTTAGTACTCGACTGTTTAGTGAGCACGTCTTCTTTCGTTTTATATACTGACAACTTAACAAAACAAATAAAACTAATCATATAATATTTGAATTCGAGCGGTAAAATTTAAATTTACATATAATGGTTAAACACCCTGTATATATAGTTATTACAGTTATGGTTGACCCGTATAATACTCCTAAATATATACAATTTTTATAGTTAGGACAAACCTTGCCTTCTATTGACAATCAAAAGTTAAATTTATGAAAAAAACTTGATTGTCAAAATGGAACGGTCTTATCGCTCTATGGTATGTGGTATGTGGTCCTATCACAACAGAACTAGCAGGGGCTAAAAGGGTGTCAATCCTGTCACTGGATCCCGCCTGACCTAATGCAGTACATTGGCTGACTTTTTTCTAGGCCTCTCTTTCAAACCTCCCATGGAAAGAAAATGTAATTTACTCATTTACTCATTTATGCAAGGATCGTCAGGATTGGATTGTTAAGAAAATTTCAAAAAATTTCAGTATCTCAAAATTCGGGTTTGATTAGTTCATTCTCACCCTTAACAAAGCCACGCTATTGTTAATTTAATAATTTCTAAATTTAAAAATTGGTAAAATTAATTGAACACAAATTTGGATCTGAGTAGATCAGTTAATTAATAAAACTTTACAATATAATATTTTAAGATATGTGTAATGTACAATAGATATGTAACGGATTCTTTAATTAGATAAATCATTTGCCTATATTTCATAAATCTACATTAAACATTTACAAAAAATATTTGCTTGCGTAAATTTCATATTTCATAAATCATAAATGTCTCAAAAACCAATGCCTCTAGATTAGGTCGTAGTATTAAATAAATATTTTGATCTAAAATTATCAGGAACTGTAATTATGGAGTTATACGGGCTTACAAAACATATGTAAAAGTGAAAAATTCAGAAATAAATTAAACAGTTATTAATTAAAATATCAGATAAGTTTTGCTCCTGATAGAAAATCTGATTTTATAATTTGACATTTTTCCAGAAAGCAGAAATGACAGTTCATTTGTCTAAAGTAAGAAATAAAGGTTATTAGTAATTTATATATTATTTATAACAAGGATAGCAATGAAAAACTACAATAGATTGTTAACGCAATTCGTGACTGAATTTTTAAAAGTAAAGACAATTTTTCGTGGGCTCCCTTGTCTTTGGAGCCAAAAGAATTTGGTCGCTTATTTAAATTTCTTAAAAATTATCTGTCCACTAGGAAGCCATTAAATTTAGAAACTTTTTGTCTCTTTGTACTTTTTTCGTAAAACCCAATGTTTTCGAGAAAAATGTCAAAATGTGATCAAATGCATATCGTGATTCGCCATTTTCCTTAAAAACGTTGCGTTTTACGAAACAAATATCAAGAGACAAAACAGTTTCTCTCCAATTCAATGGCTTTCTAACTAACTAGTAATTTAAAAAAAAAATCAAATTTGCGACCAAATTTTTCTGGTTCCAAAGACAAGGGGGGCCACGAAAAGGTGTCTCAAGGAGGTTTCTCGCCAAAAAGCGTAGCACTGTAAGATTCCACATGTCATAAAACCCCTGTGTACCAAATTTAGTGATTCTCGTACAACATGGTTTTGAGATATAAAATAGACTTCTTAGGGGCAGATTTCAGGGGGATGTAACTCCGAAAGAGGGGGCTAGTTGGCAAAAAGAAAAAATATGGGTCTCCTAAATTTGTCTTGAATCTATGACCAAATTTTGTTGCATGAATTTCGGGACACCCTGTATAGCAACTTGCAATTATGAAGAAAACCAATATACTTTTAGGCACTGTTAAATTATAAAATTTTGGAGACGGGCTTTCTTATTATTTAGTTACAGGATCTTTAATATCATGTTAAATAAAGTATATAGTATTACAAGCTATTATTTAACTTCACGTGTATATTTCTTTGTATACAGGTTCGGAAAGTCCCCATGGTACATCGGCCGTTACGTGAGAACGATAAAGTAAGTTATAGAAATCCGTGCGATAGACAAGGATGGTTACATTGAAAACGTTTCATAATCTGAATAGTCAGTCCCACTTCTAACCCGAAACGGGCGGTGACTATTCACATTATGAAACGTCTTCACTTCCATCCTTGTCTATCGCACGGATTTCTTTACTTTACTTTGTCGCTCTCATGTAAAGGCAGATGGACCATGTGGATTTTCCAGCCCTGTATATGTTTAGTTCAAATCTTGCAAGTTAGAACCACTTCCTCTAAACTTACGACTTTTGCATGCTTGTTCAGTTCTCATTTTTTCTCAAAAATTTCGTTATGAAAAGGCATATAAATTTTATATGGTTGGAATGAAAATAAAAATCAATCAAAACGTGCAAAAAAATGTAGTCACATTTAAAAAAAATATCTATGACGTCACCACTCATCTACAGTGTACATATTGTATATGTTTTGTCTCATTCGCCGCATATATGCATGTTTTATAATAATAGTCCAAGCATTATAGAGAAATGCTTACAGAAATTATTACCTGGACAAAAAAAATATGACCGTATAGAAAATTAAATTTTAAATTGAGTTTCTTGTTCTTTAAACTCGATCCAAAATGGCGAACATGGTTAAAAAAATCGCAAAGTTGCCAAAAACGGTTTTTCTAAATTGACTAGAAAAATATAGCACTGATTGAAAAATTTTAAATGAGAAAGTTGTAGGTTTTAAAAAGACTTAGGATAAAAACAGAGTTCTATCTGTCGCGCATATTCCCTATTTGTATTTCACATGGTTATATCTACATACATTTAGAACTTTGTTATTCGAAAACAATAGTTACACCGTTGTTATAGTAAAACAGTAATAACGACTGCTTGTATTATAACCTTAAAAGTGAGTGTATGTGGTATGTGTATAAAAATTGGCTCTGCCAAAATTTTTGAGTGGTCACGAATAGAACAACATTAATATTACAAATGGGTAAGTATTAACTGCCTTAAAATACGGTTAATAAGTGCGTTAGAAAATTTTAGAGATTTTGTTACATTAGTTTCATTATTTTTAGCTCTTGGCAAATGGAATGAAATCCCATTTGCCGGCAACAGCAATGATGGCAAACTTTTAACTGTATCTCAAACGCCAGAAATTACTATGGATAATAACATTATAACCGAAAATTATACTTATTTTCATTCAATACAAGAAATGATAGAAAACGCAGAAGTAATTATAGATTGCGGTCAACCTTCTATCGCCTCTACGTTCATCACTTCCAAACTTCCAGAGCAGTGTACTAAAACAAATTCAGAAGACACAGCTCAAGAAATCGATGTAGAAACAAATTTGGTTCAAGTAATAAAATAAATTACAACAATAACTAGATACACATAACATTCTCTTTTCTACTTTTAGCTTAACAAATTAGATATTCAAAATTATGGAAAAAATACGCTATTGGAATCTGCAGAAATCACAACAATAATTATTTCTGAACTAGAAAAAACAAACCAAGAAATAGATGTAGAAACAAATAATGTAGTGCAGGTAATATAATTTTATAATAATTAAAATGAAAACTTATCCTATCCTATAATCCTATTTTTTTTATTTTTTAGCCTAATGCGTTAGAAATTCAAAAGAATGTACAAAATAAAATAACCCAAAACTTTATGGAAAGTTTAGAGCCAGGAGAAGAGCAAGAGCACGAAATACATACGAAATGTAATTTAGAATCACTTCAAAAAAATGAGCCGAGAAAGGAAGAGAAAGTACTTGTAAGAAAGAAAGTATGTAAACCAGAAACATGGAAAAATAATATACGGAAAAATCTTTGCCAAACAGGTAAAGAGTATATTAGCACAAGAGGAAACAGGTTAACAAAAAAACTATAGTGAATAAAAAAGATTGTCTAAATACTTGCAAATTCCAATGCAAAAAAAAATGGGGAGAATGCCAGAAAAAATTTGTTCCATTACTACTATGAATTAAATCAAAATGAAAAGTATGTGTTTCTTAAGCAAGTAACAGTAAAGGGCGCAAAACTACGGCAGGTGCATCGCGTCGTGCCTATTCATTCAAATATTTTTTTAAAGTTCAAGAGGAGAAAATAGGAACGTTAAATATTTCGCAAAAACCCGTATACCTACTGTACATTCTGTTGATCGCGACGTTCCAAAAAAAGATATGAGGGGAAAGACCAGTACTAGAAAAATAAGTAATGAGAAAAAGCAGATTGTTATTGACCATATTAAAAAGTTTTATGTAGTCGAGTCTCATTACTGTAGACACAATAGTAAGAAAAAATACTTAGAAGCCACATTAACAATTCCAAAAATATATGATTTGTATCTTAATTATTGTACAGAAAATAACATAGGAAACCCAGTTAAACTTTCAATGTACAGACACATTTTTTGTACCAATTTCAACTATAGTTTTCATAAGCCTAAAAAGGACATTTGTGAGACTTGCTCCACCTATTATTTGAAGAAAAAGGGAAACAAGCTAGGACACACGGAAGAAGAAGCTATGGAAAGACATATTGCAGAAAAGGAAGCTATGAGAAAAGAGAAAGAGAATGATAAGAAAAGTGACATTCCCGTTTTATGTTTTGACCTGGAAAATGTTATAACTTGTCCTAGATCTTTTATTGGAAACTACTTTTATCTGCAGAAATTGAGTATGTACAATTTAACAGGTCATTTATCTACAACAAATAAAGCATATTGTGTATTATGGATTGAAACCCTCCAGGGTCGAACTGGGATTTGCCTGGCCAGTGCCTTTAGAAAAATAATTGAGAAGGTTTTAGAAGATAACCATTTCAATGAACATATTACTTGGAGTGACGGCTGCGTTCCCCAAAATGACAATTCCCACATATCTTTTTGCGTTTTAGATTTATTTAGAAATCACCCAGACCTGAATCGTTTAACTATGAAATACTCCATTCCTACACATGGCGCTGTACAAGAGGTAGATAATATTTACAGTCAAATTGAGAGGCACATGTCACAAATATAATTTTTTTCACCTCTGGGGTTCATAAAGGCACTTTAGCAGGTGAATAAATAAAATCCATTTGTAATCATTCAGATGAAAGAATCAGACTTTATGAACTATGAAGAGTGTTCAAAACAATTGAAGTATGATAACATACCATTTACCAAAGTTTGTTATGCAATTTTCCAAAACTGATTTAACAGAGGTATGTTTTAAAAGAAGTCACACAGATAATGAATTTGTTAAAGTTTCGATAAGTCCTGCTATTCCAGCCCTCCCTAGACGTCGAAGCAAAAAAATTGCAGAAACGAAAGCTCCACCTGAAATTGCAAATTTAATGCCAAAAGTTCTTTCAAATAAGAAAGAAATTTACAAAGAAAAAATTAATGCTATAAAAAAAATGATGTCATCGATGCCACAGATTGATCAAGATTTTTATAAAGCACTATTACATTTATAATAATTTTCATAATTTAAGTTTCATTAACTTGTAAGTTACTTTAGTTTTAATTTGTAATACATTAAAAACATCAAATAAAACCTTTCAAAATATTCACACTGCAAAATATTTGCACTTTGCTTTAATACTGCCATTTATTATCAATAGACTCTTTTATCTCATAAAGTTGTAAATGACAGTTAGAACCGTGTTTGATTAAATATTTTTAGAAAATTAATTTAACAAGGTTGTATCTTTATTTATAACATGCAGTTTCGAGTTTTAGATGAAGTCGTATCCATAATACTTTAGAAATAATTTTTTTATAAGAATACTTTGGAAAAATAAAAATTATCACAGTTTAATATCATTTATTTTATAACAGATTAGTAGTTATGCAAACTTTAGTCTTTGATTTCTCGAAATGGCTGAATGTCCAGATAGAACTTTAGACGATATATCGAAAAAACTATTAAAAAATCTTCTCTTTTCTCTTCTTCTATAACTCGTTTACCTTTACGTTCCCATATTTGCTATTTATTGCACGCATAGCCTGCGGTAAACCAAAAATGTACATTTTTGAAAAATTTAAAAATATTAATTATTTTTCGAGATATATCGATTCTTTGAAAAAAAGGCGCTCTCAAAAATTGGCTAGATCTTCTCAGCGGATATCCCTACAGTAACGATTTTCGGTTTATTTTCTTCGTAAAGAGTTATATTATCATGCTGTTAAAAAATGTTGACGATTTTATTAATTTTAAGGATCAAAAAGTGACTGAAAAAGTAGCACTTTTTTTGGGCATGTTTTTTCAAATAACTATTTCAATTTTTATTTTATGAAAATGACTTAAATAAAGAAACTGCTGACATTTTTTCACGAATTAAAAAAAAATGTTCTACGACCTTCTGGAGCCGATATTTTTTTATTTAAAAAAAATTTAGAGGACTCAGTTAACATTTTGCAGCGATGCGCTTGATGCAGGTTAATATTGAATACTTATATTTTCAAAAAAAAAATAGTAGGATTTGTTTACTTGATTTTTAGTATTAGTAATTTAGTAATAAACTGAAGCGTGCAAGCGCTGAGTGCGTCAGCTGGACCGGACGGAGAAGTCGGGGGAAGCGGCGGGCGTTCGCTCTGAAAACTGATGACGTTCAGTCTAAATGGCTCGTGCTTGCAAAATCTTTGATATCTCGGCTTCTGGACCCTGTACAAAAATTCTTTTATACTTAATTTGAGGTAGCTAAACACGAGTATTATAGTCATTTTCGCCTTAGAAGCGAAATAGTCCCGTAAACATTTACGGGATTTGCATCTACCCCAAATTAAGTATAAAAGAATTTTTAACGGTTTTTTCGATATATCTCGAAAAGTAACAAAGCAATCGATACTTACAAAAAATCAGTAGATCTTTTAAAACCTACAACTTTCTCATTTAAAATTTTTTAATCGGTGCTATATTTATTAAATTATTTTAGAAAAACCGTTTATTGCAACTTTGCGATTTTTTTAAACCATGTTCGCCATTTTGGATCGAGTAATTTTTTGCGCTATCAAAAATACTTCAAAAAGTGCATTTACAAATAAAAATAAATATAATAAATTTACATATTTATCTAAAAACATATATGATTATAAAATCATCTATAACTTATATTATTTATATAACAATATAAATTATGCAATATTATTATATAAAATTATACAAGGTGTAACTGAAATAAGTATTCAAAATTTCTGAGCTTGTAAAACAAGTCGAAAAATGACGAAAACTTTAGTACAATTTTTGTCAGTGGCGGCTCCTAAGGGAGCTACGCTGTCCTAAAGGGGTAACCTCGGCAACAGTTTTTAACGCGTAACATCCAAACGGCTCGACATTAAGTCACAAAATTTTGGTGAGATATTAACCTTGACGTGCTTAATAAGTCTCATAAAATACATTTCAAAATTTGCTACAGGGGCGTGAGAAAATGCAGGACCCAGGGACAAATTTAATCATATCTTTTTTGTAGTCAATTTTTTCTAGTTCCTGACTCGAAAATATTGAAATTTGAAGTATTTAACATAAAAAAGGTCCTCTTGTTAAATTTCACTAGGATGTGCCGTTTTCCAGTAAAATCGATTTCAATCATTCCCAACGTGCTCCAAATTCAACTTTCATTACATAGCAAAATAAATTAATTGCAGTGTGCCATGGGGAAAACAACTAGTCTGACAGTTAACAGAAATGTCAAGTATTTTTAGTTTCAAATTTGTGTCATTTGAGTATTCGCAGTGCCGTTTTATAGTAAATAAAAATATCAAATAATTTAAAAATGCAACAGTATACATTTTCTGAGTATGTAGATATGCTTTTGACGTTAGGTGAATGTCATGGAAGCGCAAGAGCAGCCGCACAACGATACGGTGAAAAGTTCCCCAACAGAAATGTGCCCAATTACAAAACATTTCTTTGCACAGAAAGGCGTTTGCGAGAACGGGGTACGTTAAAAAGGAACAATTTTGAGAGAGGCAGGCGTAGAATAATTAGAAATGTCCTGAATGAGGAAAATATTTTAAATTTAGTTGAAGCTAACGCCACACTTAGTACAAGACGACTATCAGTTCAAAATAACATGTCTCATATGACAGTATGGAGGATAATGAGAGAACAACAATTGTATCCCTATCATTATAGACAGGCCCAAGACATTTTACCACAGGACAGGCCCATGCGCAGACAGTTTTGTCAGTTGGTTTTAGACAGGCAAGCCGAAGATCCGATGTTTCTATCGAATATTATTTTTACCGATGAAGCTACCTTTACCAGAAGCGGTGTTTTTAATATGCGCAATGAACATATGTGGGCCGAAGAAAATCCTAATGCTCGGAAGGTAACCCATTATCAGCATTCATTTAAAATAAATGTTTGGGCTGCCACATTAGGAAATAATCTATTTGGATATCACATCATGCCTGGAAATTTAACCGGAGCAATGTACCATCAATTTTTGTCTACTAGATTGTATGAATTTTTAGAGGATATTCCTTTGGTAAGACGAGGTTCCTTATGGTACATGCATGACGGCGCCCCTCCTCACTTCAACCGTCAATGTCGACAGTGGTTAAACGAGCACTTCCCAAATCGCTGGATTGGCCGAGGAAATGATGCTGCCATAAATTGGCCTCCACGGTCACCAGACCTCAACCCAATGGATTTTAACGTGTGGGGTCAAATGAAACAAAAAGTGTATTTCCAAGCTGTTGACAATGAGGAACAGTTGCGTCAGCGTATAGAAAATGCATTTAATGAACTCAATGTGGAGCACAAACTATACCGGAACCTATTTTCTTTGGAAAACAGGTTACGTGCGTGCATTAGGGCAAACGGCGGACATTTTGAAAGTTGAATCTAGTCTGTCTTCTTGACTAGGGCACATTTTCTGCTAAAGAAATTAAGATATTTGGTTAATTTGTTAAACTAAACTAAATGGTTTAAATCTGTTAAAATGTTACGTAAAAGTTTCAGCCGCTTACAATAGTTTAATAAATAATCTCATATGTATCTATTTTTTAGCTTTTATTTATATCACCATATTTTTATTTGTTACTATTAAGAGTGTTAAAAATATTTGACATTTCTGTTAACTGTCAGACTAGTTGTTTTCCCCATGGCACACTGCAATTAATTTATTTTGCTATGTAATGAAAGTTGAATTTGGAGCACGTTGGGAATGATTGAAATCGATTTTACTGGAAAACGGCACATCCTAGTGAAATTTAACAAGAGGACCTTTTTTATGTTAAATACTTCAAATTTCAATATTTTCGAGTCAGGAACTAGAAAAAATTGACTACAAAAAAGATATGATTAAATTTGTCCCTGGGTCCTGCATTTTCTCACGCCCCTGTAGCAAATTTTGAAATGTATTTTATGAGACTTATTAAACACGTCAAGGTTAATATCTCACCAAAATTTCGTGACTTAATGTCGAGCCGTTTGGATGTTACGCATTAAAAACTGTTGCCGAGGTTACCCCTTTAGGAGAGCGTAGCTCCCTTAGGAGTCGCCACTGACAAAAATTGTACTAATGTTTCCGTCATTTTTCGACTTGTTTTACAAGCTCAGAAATTTTGAATACTTATTTCAGTTACACCTTGTATATAAAATATGCGTATTTATAAAATTATATTCAGGGTGAGTCATTAATAATGGTACACAGCTTAATGGCAGATTGTTCACGTCAAAATATAGTGATAGGACCAAACATGCCTTAATCAATTGTTGCTCACTTTCGTTCTACATGGTGTTAAAGTTGAAAAAATATTTTCGATATTTTGGTATGTACGGACCGACTGTTTTGAAAATTTGTAGTTTTACATTTTTTGAGGAGGCAAATACGAATATGCAAACAGTGTTGTGGTCACGTCTAGGGGGTGCTAGTTATACGGTCCTATCAATGTAAAAATATAACTAACTTTTTGTATTTTACCATTCTGAATTTTTTATCCAGAAATTATTGAACTACGTTCAATTCTAAATAAAAAAGGTATACTTGTTACAAATCGATAAACTCAACCGTTTTCGAGATATGACGTTTCAATTTTTTGAGATTTGACGGAAAGTAAATTAGGAAATGAGCAGGTTAAAGATACCAAGCCTGAATTAGGAATTAAGACAAACATTACAGCAACTGAAAATTTTATTATGCATATCTTAACAAATTATTAATCATAAAGGATTCTCAAAGCAACAACCAGCGGTTTCAATGCACTGCTATTTAAATTTTGTCTGACCTTAAATAAAGTTCTATGTTGTTTGATAATATGAATTGATTCTTGAATATTTGTCCACAGTTGTTCTTGACTATTAATAATGTCTTTGTAATCTAGAGATTTAAGATTGTCCCAAAAGTAAAAATCCAGTGGATTTAAATAAGGGCTATGAGCCGGCCAAGGTACTTCTCTATCGCTAATAAAAGGCTAAGAAAGAAATTCTTTTCCTAACGATATATACGTGTATCTATTTTTTCCAAGGTCGTATTTTTCGAATACGAAATAATATATTGAAATGAAAAAATATTCTTTTAGTAATATTAATTTTTTTTGTGATTAAAGTGTAATTCAAATATTATTTATTGTTTAAAATATAAGCAAATGAGAAATTAACTCATATTACTAAAATTTTCGTCATGTTTTGAAATAATTGTTTAAACAATTTCAGAATATTTAAATAAACTTGTTTTTGATCTTTGATAAACAATATATAAGTTTATGCACTTACCTTTGGTACAATAGAAAAATAAAGTTGATAAGTAAAGGAAGTTTAAAGATAAATAATTATCGGACTGTTGAAAGACCAATAATTACTAACGAAAGGCATTTGAAAATACACTAAAATTAAAAAAAAATCATCAAAATCGGACCTCTAGAAGGTGAGATATTACAAATTTTTAAGCGCTTCGCGGTTTTGAACTCGTCGATTCAATTTCCAGCAGGCCGAAGCGGCCGCGCCCTCTGCTTCCCCACCACCACCACCCGTACGATTTTCTTGAATTTCTCGCTTGCATAAATAACTTTAAACACGTTTTAAAGTAGGTTGCCAATGAAGAAAAGTATTGTAATCTTAAACCTGGTAAGTACTCGGAATACCAAAGGTATTTTTCGAAAAATTAGCCCGGATGTCCCAGTACATTTAGTAATGACGGTTAACTTTGATTGGCTATAACTACGTAACTAATTGATCAATCGATCTGTTTTTTTTAAAGAAGCGTCTTTCTAAGAACTTTTAAAATCTTCTTCAAAAAAATTGATTTGATTGAATATTCACAAAGTTATTCTAATTGTTTATAAGTACAAAAATTCGACCAATGTTTAAACAAGCGCCAGAGCTCTCCTAATTAACGGATTCGAATTTTTCAAAAAAAAAAGTTTGAAAGCTTGAGAGCCCTTCTATATGTGATTAAATTTTCAAGTATCTAAGGGCCTTGGTTTTTGCTGTGCAAAATTTAGAAAATTTGCAATTTTTTTTTTTCAAAATCTGGGTTACAAAATTATGCAAAATCTATCAAAACGATTTTGATGAAATTTGGTGTGATGATTCTACACAACATGAAGTTTTCTTGAGCCAAGTATCCTATACCCAATTTAAATACCCCAAAAAAAAATCCCTAAAAAGCATTGTTTTTAACCCTATTTTTGCGATTTTTTCGATTTTTTCCATAATAATCATGATTCATTCGATTTGTAACTAGTCGTGTTTTGTAAAAAAATTAATTACAAATATATTTTTCCTCTTCCATTTTCGCCTAAAATCAACTCTTGAAAAGATACATAATTAAATAGGAAGAAAAATATGACATTTTTCGAATTTTTTTAACATATTGTGCCGCCAAAAGTTAAGCCCATGTTTTTTTTATGCGCATGTAAACATTTTCATTTCTACTGATCTCCGTGGATATACGATTCACCCAAACCAAAACAGATACCGCCTAGTCTATTA
This sequence comes from Anoplophora glabripennis, assembly GCF_000390285.2. NCBI lineage: Eukaryota > Metazoa > Arthropoda > Insecta > Coleoptera > Cerambycidae > Anoplophora > Anoplophora glabripennis. Next base: position 4,412 of record NW_019417459.1, on the reverse strand, counting down.
AGACAAAGAAATACCAAAATAAATATGTTCATAAATTTCCTTAAAATATTTTTTAGAAAAAGATTTATGTGCACTTTAAAGTAGACACACGGTATGTATACACGTGTATCTATACGCATCTGATTAAGTAATTAGACTTAATTTAGATGTTGGAATTATTTGAAACTTGTGAAAAAGGACCAGATTATTTGAAAAAGGATGGAATATTTTAGTGTGATTAAAAATAACTTCTCAAACTTTGTCGAATATTTCAGGTCCAGTCCTAAGACTGCGCTGCTCGAATAACGTCGGTTTGTAAATTTCCTGTTATAAGTTTTTCGGGAATTGCATTTCTCTTTTCTCGCTAACAATATACTAATCAGTATATTACAGTGGTTAACTTAATAATAGTGTAAATAATTAATTTTGAAAGTGCATAAAAAGGAAAGGAAATGTCTTTCATTAACCGACAGCCAATAACGTCACCAAGGCGCAGATCTTCTTCTGCTGCAAGAAACGAATCTTCATATAATCCTAGACCCCACAGTTATAGTTCAACTACGAATCCGTATTCAAATTCATCGAGTAGGTATTCTCCAATAAATAAATATGATAATTATGGAATTAACTATCAGAGCCCTTATTTTCCAAATGGTTACAGAGGGAGTACAATAGGTAATTTAAAAATTCCTACTAAAACATTATCAAATAGTATTTCTAAATTCTACGGTAATACTGAAAATTATGGAGAAGTGGGCCATAGGCCTACAAAACGTTCAAATGTTTATAGCAGAGATTCTTCATTAACTAGATCAAGAAATTCATTATGTAATAGTGGAATGGGTTCCAGATCCATTAGCTTAACATCATTACATTCTGAAGGATATGCAGTAAGTTGGAATTATTTTTTATGAAGTATATGAAAAACCTTTCTTCGTTTAAATGAATATTTGAAAATTAATTTTATTTATTTCGCTATATTTTCAAATTTAATTTTCATAAGTCCTAATTAATTAGGTATTCCAAAAATGTTATAAACAATACCCCCAAAATGTCCAATGTCAATGTGAAGGCCTCGACGCAAACGTTAGTTCGCAATATACAGGCTGGCTTTAGGTTCTACGATGAAAATAAATTAATGAACGTATAATAGTTTTTGTTTCCATTATGAAGAGTGCTGAAGTTAAAAATTTTAAATTTAATTTAATCATTTAGTATTATTTTCTAATTTTTTGCAAGAAATGTGATTTTAAATACAACGTAGGTGTCAAAAGTTCAATAAAATTATTGCCATTTTTTATTTTCTAAACGTATAGCTCCTAAAAAATGTAAAATATCATACTACGTTGTATTTAAAATTTTGTAGAATAGTTTTACAATGATTTACTGAACCGCGTGGTAAGCTCATTTTATAATTAAAAGATGTCGAGACTTTAAAACAGTTCTTACTTCGAACAAAATATAAGAGATCTATTTCCTTAAAAAAGCCGTTAGTAATGAAAAGCAGTAATCTATTTTGTAGAAATCCTTAGAGGTATTTTAGAAAATGCGATGTTTGTTTCTAATTTCAAGACCCTATGTCTCGAAAACGAAGCATTCGACTAACTGGAGAAAGTCATCAAAGAAAATTGCAAATATAGTCGAAACTTTTAAGTCTAATCTCGATAATGATTAGATGTATTTAATTTTAAACAATATGAATTTAAAAATTCTCAGTTGAAATTAACAAAATGTAATTGATAACATAGAACACTACACTTTATTTTTGTACATAATATGTACTTTATTTGAGAAATAAATCAAACTCGAAATAAATTTGTCATATGAAAAAAATAATTAAAAATTTCTTGTACACCCCTGTTTTATAAAATATCGTATAACTCTGAAATGGCTACTATAAATAAATGATTAGTTTCACGAGAAATATATACCCGGTGGCCCAAAGTGAGTGGCATATTAGATTATTTCAGAACCTACCTCGATTTAAATTTTGAAAATTGGCACACTGGGGTTATTGGGTGTGCTCTTTTCAAATCTAATTTTGTTCCTGTAACACTTCCGGTTATACCGGAAGTTGACGTCAACTTGTTATTTTAAATCGAGCACTATATTTTTACATTTTGGATTCTACACTTAATTTTAAGCTGACTTTAAATTTCTCTATTCCTAAAATTATCCGTTTTCGAGATTTTAGGATTTAGGATTTTAGGAAAAAAAATTAAAAATCGGAACCTACTTTAAACCAGTGCGCATTCTATACTTAGACACATAAGGCAACAATATTTACAGGAGCAGGAGCTAAATACCTAAGCTGCATAACCATATATTCAGAGTTATTGAATCTTATACAGGGTGGTGATAATTCAATATTAAGTTTGGTCCTCTGGAAAGCATCTAATCTTGATTTCTTGTAATGGAACACCCAGTATATATTTTTAAATTTAGATGTGCCATTTTATCCTCGTTCCATCCATACTATACTTCCCTATACTTCTAGTTTTTATGTTATTTGAAGTTATTTGATTTGGGTACTCTACTGAAATAGATTAATATTATTACAGATTCGTACTTAACTACGAGGATGGCTGTCTGTGATAATTTTAGCACGATTTCAAAACAAACTGCAACTGTCAACCATTATTTGTCATCAAGAAATTGTATCAGTTTAATTGTAAAACAAAATGGATTGAAATAATTACATACATGAAGTTATTATGAATTTATTTGTTATTTATGGGCAATTAATAGGAACATTAACAGAACGTGTGGAAGATTTAATTTTCTTATAGACACCATATTGATCAACTCCATTTTGTTAAAACCAGTTTAAGTGTCTCAGTTTCTCAAGATACCACTTATCTAAAATTTCTTCAAAATACATTTCGTAGAAAGTTAAAATATGATTCGCCAGTTAAATGTTGTGGAATAATATAATAATATAAATAAAGCAAACTGTTTGTTGTTTCTGTTAAACATTCCACTATTTTTAAATAATGTTTCATCAGTCCATAATACAGGGTGTTTCAATTAAAACTTCCTACTTGGAAAATATCGGAATTAAAAAAAAAAACCTGAGACGTCTATTTTCTTTTCAAAGGGGGGGCACGTGATGGCGTAAGTTTTGGTGTCTTGGAAACTACCCCTTAGGCAGGGGCGTAAAATACCCTTACTTTAAATGGCACCTTATGTTGAGTGACACCTCATTTTAAAGCTTTTTCAATTCTGCTCACGATGACATTCGACTTTTTGAATTTTGGTTTGGATATGACAATAAAATCATTACTTAAAGAATGAGATTATCTCTGATCATAAAACCGTACTATTTGAATTAGATTGTTATCACTCAATTTCTTACAAGAAAAAATGTCATAAGAAACCTTAATTTAATATAATTTGACAGAATTTAAACAATTTTTAGATAAAGAGAAGAAAAGGAGTCTGGTCCTATTTGTACCATTTTTCTCACACAAATGAGGCCTTTTGATTGCTTTAATGGCATGTTGTTGCAATATTTTAATGTCAATAATAATCAGTAGTATAGCAGTGGGCATTCTAAGCCACTTCAAGGTCACCACCGGGCTGCCGCCATCCGAAGCTAGCACCAGGTCTCCAGCAGCAGCTCCATGGTCACGCTGAAGAAGTGTCAGTGGGGTACGGGGGTGGGGGAGCTGGATTGCAGAAGAAGAAGCCGCGGTCCGTCATCGGCAATGACCACTAGGAGGTCGGCATCGAGGAGCGTGACGTCAGAGGCGGCAGCAGGTGCGTGCATGAGCAGCGGCGGGGGCAGGCGCCTGGGGCGGCAGCGGGGTGCCGGGGTGTGGGGTAGCAACGCGATGCCGCCGTGCGGGGCGGCAGCGGGCTGCGGGGGGCGGCGGTGGCGACGGCCTCTTGGTACCTGGTATCTTTTTGTTATAAGGTAGAAAATATAAGAAACGAGCGCGCGCGTGGGTTTAAGATAACAACATGATGATGTAACTTTCCTGGAATATGGCCACAGCTGTGTATGACTAATACCAGATAAGATGTTTTAATATAAACAAAGCGGAGGCTTCAGATAAAAATCGATTGAAATTACTCATGGTAAAAATATTATTTAAAAAAAAATAAATCCCGTGTCAATCAACACATATGAGTTGTCCACTTTTAGCGTTTGCTTTGATACTCTCTTGGATGCATAAGTTTTATTTTTTAAAGTAATGTTCTCCGGCTTCATATGAGAACGTGACTATAAAGTAAACAAATTTTGATCATACACTGAGCTCGTAAAGTTTGGAATAAATTCGATAAATCGTTATTGAAGGGTTTTGACAGGAAATCCTCGGACACGTCAACTTTAGTTTGTAAAATGTGACTTTTTTCAGCCATCGACTTTTTTTTTGTTTTGTTTGTTTTTGAGCTATGACGTCATCGGCAATTTTTTTAAATGGCAACCC